>NC_000074.6:93030247-93330247 GCF_000001635.26 Mus musculus
AGGTCATGGTATAATTTGCCATGATCTCTTTGCTGGAATCCAGTCCCCCCTGGGTGATCTCTGTTCCCGCGAATCCCCTTGCCTACTTTCCATTTTGTAATCAGTTCATCCTGGTAAAAACTAAGTCTACATCATTCTATTTTATTTATTCTATTGGATGCATCCATCCCCTTGGACTAGGAAGGCTCCAGGGAAGTCAGAAGTACCATCTGTTCACTGCTCTATCCCAGTTGCAGACCTAGTTCTTGCCTCATTGTAAAACCGTGATGAATGACTGAAAGAATCCCACAGCATCCTCACAAGATCATCAGTGGATTGCAAGGACACCCAGGGAGAGAGCATAGAACAGGGCTATAAATATTTGACATTTTCACAGCAAATGTCACAGGTCAAAGGGCACTGCCAGGAGGTGGGAAGACAGGGCTGGAACTGGAGAGCCAAGTATATCAGTACTGAGCATCTCAATGGAAGCTCCTAAGATCCTTACCCAAGCACCTTTGCCCCTTCCATGTAAGGTTCAAGTTTATTCTCTTCTTACAGGGCCATACTGTGATCAGGAAATGCAAATGAGAAGGAAATCCCTGAGCCTAGGAGGCTGAGCTACTCATTAGTCACCCTGTACTGTGACGCACACAGCTCTGCCTGTGGTTGTCCTGGCTATGTTGTTCTGGCAAGGGACTTCCTTCTCTGGGCTTCTGTAACATGCGTGCTGAGATTAACTAGTATTTTTTACAAGAATAATTCTTTGCTCCATAGTTAATTGAAGCTTAAAGGTGTTAAGACTTAGCACCTCTATTGGAAAAGCAAAGATCCTTACCTCTCTGGGGTCTCCAAGCAAATCAAGAGCAAAGAATTTCTGTGGAGACAAAAGCAGATGTGATGAGCAAGAGGCCCTGTACAGAGGCTGACCTTTAGCTATACTCCTGAATTGTCAAGTTCTCAGTTCTGGTCCTTCTTTGACTGGGGCCCAGTGTGGGAAAACCTGAGCTCTACTGGGCATGAGAACATGATGGTGGAGTAAGACAAAGATGGATAGGTACAAGCAAAGAGACAGACCCTTGGACCCAGAGTGAGGACTCCTAGCTCTGGAGATGACACAGTTAGTGTGCCCACCTTTCCTTATATGCCTTTTTATTTTTGTGATACAAGAAGAATCACTGAAGTGTTTGTCTCCAAGCTTTAGAAACCGATCATGCTTTCTTCCAATAGTTGGATCATTTTATGGGAACCTAAAATGCCAGGGCAAACAGGCAGTGCCCAGTGCTAATGGGGGATATATGGGGTTCAGAATCATCCTCCAGCAGCTAACACTGAAAATAATGAAAGCCAGTGTAGGAGGTAGGAGGGTTAAAGTTTTAAGTTTCTCTGACCTCACACTCATATCTTCCCAATGAAGGGACTAGGTCGAGTGGCCCCAGATGTGTTTTCTGGGTGTTTGCTCTAACAAGCTTCCTTATGGTAACAGCGTCATGGTTATCTCTTCTAGTGTCGTGTTTCTTTCAAGCATCTTAGCTGGATGTAATGAATGCACAGTCTATCTTCCTACCTCATCTGGGTGGATATCTGAATGGATGGATGGTCCTATAGTATATGGTCATATTGATGAATTGGATGGGCTCATGCATAGAGTGATAATGAACAGGTAATGATAATATATCCTTGTTTGGTTGGAATGATAGTGGGGTGTAAATAAACACTGGCCGGATGATGCATAGGTATTAAAAAAGTCAAAAAATGAAGCAATATAGATGGACTGATGTTGTATTTGTGGAAGTACATTGTGCTTAAATAGGTAGATAAATGGATGACAGGTGGATACATAGATAAAGAAATGGTTGAATGTGTGGTTATCCTAGAATCAGACCACTACTAACTTATAATTGATAGTTTATCATTGTTAAATATGTATCACTATTCTTGCTCCTTCCTGATTCAAAACATACAGAAAGACTGAGGGAAAGATTGAAACTAGGAAAAATATTTGCAAAGTTCTATTCATAAAGTCAATTAGTCTATTGTTAGACAAATTATAGCACTTCTGAAAACCTTCACACTTAGTATTTCCAGCCCTAAAATTTAGGATGGTTGTCACTTCTGTGAATAGAAAATGCTTAACTTATTACAACACATTCACCTATTATAATTGCAAAACCACTGTTTTGGGAACTCTGGGATATTGTTATGCATTTTTTTTCAACATAACGTTTTTGAACACTTTTGACATTTGAATCATTCCACAGCAAAACATCTAACTTGTATCAGAGGGCTGACACTGTCCATGAAAAGTCCCCATGTAGTTGTTCAGGGCATAAGGAACACTGAATTTAGGATGGAAATGTGGGGACTTAGCCATACCTACCATCTTCAGGGTCGTTGCCAAGAGTTCCTCCTCTGTCTTCTCACGTAGACAGTGCACTATGTCGGCTGATGTAGTGGCCACACACCCCGTAGCAATGGCAACTTGCTGCAGTGATCACAGGGAACAGCAGAGATAAAGGACATTGTCTCTCCCCTCCAGGAACACACAGAAAGGGATGCTATCTCAAGCCCAGTTCTGGGATGTGATGGCAGAAAGCGTTCTAGACCAGCAAGTGAAGGCTGTGGGCTGAACAGCGTTGCCCCTGTTACTGGTTGGATTGGGACATGAGTCACTCACACATTTGTATCTTAGTTGCCGTTTCTCTGATAACATGGGTACGCTTATATAAAAGCCCACTGTTTTAAGAACCACAGTGTGAGTCAGTGGCTAGAAGCACGGAATCCCAAAATGAACCTTTTGTTTTCATATTTTGTTCTTAAGGAGAACTGTCAAAGCAAAAAATACTCCTCCACCACCCCATAAATCACAGAACCACGCTTCATTTTTCTTGAGCCTAGAGAAAGTTTGTAACCCCGGGGGCAGGTGTGGTACCCATGTGGGCTGGAATCAACCTGGCTGGAGGAGGAGGCACAGATGATAGAGGTTGATGGTGGGACGCACTGGCTGACTGTTCTCTATTCCTTCTGTCTGCTCTGTCCACACCAGGTTTCCCTCATTATTCCTCACAGGACTCTCCTGTGCATGGGACATTTGCACAGGACATTTGCACAGGACATTTGCACATGCTGTTTCTTCTTGGGATATCCTCTGCTCACCAGGTAAATATGTTGCTTCTTTCTGGTTCTTACTTATGGGACATTTTCTTCCCTAACTGTTCCTTTTGGATGCTTGCGATTTCATTGGATTTGGTTACTCTCTTTCCTTTATGCATTTTCTTATTGTTGAAATCTTAACATTGATTACACAATTAAAAATTAATCTCCTTTACTAGAAATGGATGCTTTCTAGGTTGCAAGGTTACCAGGGTCTCAGGGAGGAATCATCCCAGATCCATAGCCTGCAAGCAAAGCACTGGAACTCAGATTCTGACAAGTATGTAATTAGAGGCCACTGATCTCTGTCCAGCCTAGCCTGCCCTGGTATACTTGGGACAGTGTGCTCACTGTCTTGGGCTTGGGTCTCAGCTTGGCCCTGACCACTTAGTGACCTCAATAAATCGCTTCTGCATTCTGATCCTGTTTCCTAAATAGGCATTGAGAGAGTGAGTGCAGTCTCTAATGCTCTTCCAACACTAGGGGATATCACCTGAATAACTCAATGGGAATTTTCCTTGAAGGTTCTTGCTACCCTGATGACCTACCTCAGCCGCACGCCTTGTAGTCTCCCTGAACAGACATGGCGTGAGGGCCACACCACTCTCAGAAATGGCCCTCTGGAAGAGGTTCTTGGTCAGCGGAGATAAAACCTGGGAAGAAAGAGAGGAGGAGAGTTTATGCTCCAGAGAGTTGGTCCCTGACCTACTCATCTTGTAAGGGTTCCTCCATCTATACCCCTTGCTTGCAGATTCTGATTCTCACTGGATGTGACTGACAGTTCCTTACCTGCTTCTGCTTGCTTCCCAGCTTTCCTCAGTGTCAGGGATAGAGTTGGGAATATTGGCATGCACCCATTATGCTAATCAACAACACTGGAAAGAATGGATTTTTAAGTTCCTAGCTACAAAGTCTTTTTTAGTGTCTCCAATACTTGGAAAGTCAGAAAGTGTCCCAGAGAAAATTACCATGAGCATCTGTAAAATTATTTTAGACATTTCCTTGATGAGGGGTAAGGGTTATATTTATCTGTGGGTATAAGGACCTGTATTTAGAAGTAAAGAGTTTTTCTCCAGTGGAGTAACACTGGGTACATATCAAGTGTATATCAAACACACTCAAGAGCAGGTCCCATGCTCAGGAGTAATTGGCTAACAATACAAGAAGAAACTTATTTTGTATGGGAGTGTTTTCATTGTTTTGTTTGTTTGTTTGTTTGTTTGTTTGTTTGTTTTTCTGTTCTTTGTATTTTTGGCTTTGAGTTTTGTTTGCTTTGGTTTCTTTTGAGACAAAAAACCATAAAGTTGTGTGGGTAGGTGGGGAGATCTGGGAGGAGTTGGGAGACTTCAAAGAACCTGATCAAAATATATTGTAGGAAAAATAATTTATAAAACCCAACAAATACAAACTAAATAAGGTAAAAAGAAATAAAATTCACCATGTATATGATAATAAAAATAAGGGACAACTTAAAAAGTTCAAATACTATAATAGTGGGTAATAAAAAATGTTTTATAATTACCATGGAATACTATGTAATTGTAAAAGCAAGTCCCAAGGAGAGGCACTTAACATTTTAGGGAGTGTTTGCTGTCGTGTGTATTGAGGGAAGTTTTTTCTTAAAACGTTATGTGATAGATAAAAGAGATAAAGAGGTGGTGTAGGGAGATGGTAAACAGAGGCCCAGGATAGAGATAAAGTTGTCAGAGAAAGATAAGAGAAATGGACATTAAGATGCCACAGAGACATCACCTGGGTGCTGGGACTGTGGATGACTTCTTTTTCTTTTGAAATCTTTTTTCCCTCCTTTCAAATCTTTTAAAATATAAAACATTATCCAGTGAGTATTCCACTGTGAATCTGATACATGTTTAAAAGGTAATCAGGCTGATTGACCCAGATCTGAGATGCCTGGACAGCTCCCAGAGGGTCATCTCACTGGACAGCTCCTGGTGGGTTTCTATAGCTTCCCTCAGTATGGCCACGTCTCTACACCATCACATTAACTCACATCATAGGTTGTCTGTGGTCTTGCTCTTCCCTGCCTCTCTCTGTCACACTTCCTGCTCTTCCTTCCTCTCACTGACTTCCCTTAAAGCATAGTGCCTTAGGTGCAGAGACTGTTGCCCACCCTCTTAGGCATGACCAAGCCACATGGCAACCTCAGCTTTCAGTGCTAACAATCTCTACCAGTAAATCAAGTTTCCAGACAAACAGTGACCTTCTAGCTGACTGTTAGCATCTCTTTATTCACCCCAAGTTAGGTGAGTTGCAAAACCTAAATGACTAGGAAGAAGAGAGAATTCAACCAAGAGAGGGGAGTTGGAAAGGTATGGTCACAGGCTCAGCTGGACATTCTTTTGGCTCTAGAACACAAAGCTGCCATCTGAGCTTCTTGGGAGCTCTTGGTATTTAGTTCTACACTGCCTGATACTGAACCACAAATACAGTCAATCTAAATCCAAGTCTTGTTAGCCAATGTGCCTGTGGCAAGACCGAATGGTCTTCAATAGCACCAACAGCCACATCAACATGAACCCTAGACATGGGGCTTGGTGCCAGGAATACTTACAAGGACAGAGACACTTTCACCTCCTGCTGACTCGCCAAAGAGGGTCACAGAGCTTGGGTCCCCTCCAAAGTTAGCAATGTTGTTCTGGACCCACTGCAGTGCAGCCACCTGGTCCAAGTGACCCCAGTTCCCTCGGCTGTGTTCATCTCCTGTGCTGTAAGGGGAAAGGGAGAGTTAGAGCAGGAGACATTATAGCTGGGCTATGATGGGCCAAGAGTTGGCAGTGGCTAGGATATAGATTATCCTTCACTGTTTTGTATGTTAAAAGCTTTGCCTCCAATGTGGGTATTCTGGAGATTGGTATAACCTTCAAAGGGTTCATTGCTAGGTGGCTGAGCTATTGAGGGTACTAGAATGAAAATTGTTCTAGAAGCATTCTTGTTAGTTCTTATGAGAAAGTTATAGAAATCAAGCTTGACCCCTTACTTGCTCGCTGGCTTCCTGATATGCCCCATTGTCACAATAGCATCTGTCACAATGTGACACAGCCCAGAGGTTTCACAGCTGGAATCATGGTGTTTTGAGTTTCAGTATTTGAAGCCCTGTGATAAATGCATCTCATTTACAATTTTACATTTATTTTACTTTTAGTTGTGTGTGTGTGTGTGTGTGTGTGTGTGTGTGTGTGTGTGTGCAGGAATCTGTGTATGTGAGGACACTGATGACAGCAAGAAGCCAGAAGCATGGGATCCCCCTGGAGCTAGAGTCATAGGCATTGTCAGCTGTTCTGTGTGGGTGCTAGGAATTGAACTTGGGTTCTCTCCAAGAGCAATATTTACTCTTAACCACTGAGCTATCTCTGTAGTCCAACTTTATATTTTACAAAATACTGAGCTTTGGATATTTGTTATACCTGTGGAAAATAGCCTAATACAGAAAATTGGTCCCAAAGAATTAATTGGTCCACTGATATAACTGTACTAGAATATGTGATGAAAGTGGTTTTGGGGAAAATGTGAAGGATTTGGAGGAGTGAGCTAGTCATCTTGAAGGGCTGTGTTTGGGGTGCTATAAATGACTCAGGTGACAAGGAGGTTAGGGGAGTAATTGCAAATGAATACAATCTCTGATTATAATAAAGACTATGCTAAACACCTTCACAGAGAACTTGGACGACCTAAACCCATGCCCTTAAGCTTTATGGGAGGCTAACACTAAGGCTGATGGAGCGCTTTTCATGGTAGAAACATTTTCTAAACAGCAAAGCCTTCAGGACATGGTGTGGACATTATTGGCTGCTGGAAATTTTCAGTGGGACTAAAAAACAAAGTTAAGCAGACTAGAAATACTAGGGTATGGTTAGAGAAGGAACAGAGGAAAAAGCATTTAGGGGTAGAGCCAAGAGATCACCTGCTAAAGAGATTGGCAGGAGGCTGATCATCAGGGTAAAAGAAAAAAGGTTTGAGACCACCCATCATCGACACAGATGCCTTCCAAGATGTGATGACTTCAAGGGGTGAATTTTAGACTTTTCCTTGGAATTTCTACCTGACATCATCTCAAGATTTTTCTCCTAACTGGCAGAATCTTCAATCATATGAGCTATAAACACACTTAGAAAGGTGGGGGCCCTCTTTGGAGGGGAACATAGCCCAATATGGAATAGTCACTGCATTAGAAGCAATGAGAAAAACTAAATGGTCACTATAGCAACATAGGTCAGAGACACAGAACTTTGATGTTTGTAGGAGTAAAGAATTGATGAGTAGCTGGCTATGTAGGAGTATGAAATAAAGCAGAATCTAGACTTTTATAAGGACTTTACTATGAGCAATCAAAAGTATAAAACCTAGGACACCTACTTAGGGGCCTTAGGAAAACAGGAAGAGAGATTTTTGTGGTCTAGGTAGTTGTCAAGAGTTCAAACTGTCTCTGTGAAGTAGGGCATCCCAGGAAACCTGAGAAGATAGTTAAAAATGGCATCTTGGCTTCAAAGGAGAAGCGGGTGTCTTAGTTACTGCTCTATTCCTGTGAAGAGATGCCATGACCAAGGCAACTTATAAAAGAATGATATAATTGGTGGAATGTTTACAACTGTTTCAGAGAGCCAGTTCCTACCATGGTGGGAAGGATGATAGCAGGCAGGCAGGCAGGCAGGCAGGACACTGGAGCAGTAGTTGAGAGCTTACATCACATCCACAAGCATCAGACACACACACATACACACAGAGAGAGTGGGGGAGGAGGGAGGGAGAGAGACAAAAGGAAAGGGTGAGGGGAAGGGAGAGGAAGAGGGGGAGGAAGAGGGAGAGGAGGGAGAAGGTGGTGAGGGGGTCATGGATTTTTGTAACCTCAAAACCTATCGCCCAGTGACATGTATCCTCCAACAAGATCAGACCAATTATTCCTTCCCAAAATACTTCCACTGACCGTGGACCAAATATTCAAACATGAGAGCTACTTCTCATTCAAACCACCACAGTGGGGAATGCTGGGAATTACTGGATGGGTGGGAGGAGACATACAGAGGCCTGAGGATGCAGAGGTAAGAAGCAAGGATCATGAGCAGCCACGGAGGTGCAAACAGCCAAAGGTCAGAGAAAAGAAGCCATTAGAAGCATGTGGGCTCACCCAGCTGTTACTGAGGGGTCAAGAGGTTGTTCTGAGGGAGGGTAGAGATCACTGGTGACTTCAGCAAGCACAGCCTGCCAGGCATGGGGGAAGGAGAGATAAGAGAAAGAAGAGATGGAGGGACTACTTTTGGCAGGCTTATTGAAATAGAAGGCAGAGAAACAGAATCTGAGTGAAAGAGACATGGTGCCTTGAGAGGAAGGTGAGTTCCTGCTGAGAGGCAGACCACAGCCATCTTCCAGCTCCAGTCTCTCTACTGGCAGCTAGAGCTCAGCAGGACTACTTAGCAACCTTCTCAGGTCTGTTTGGTTCAGGTCAGGAATATGAAGAAAAAGCTTCTAGACTTTTAATGCAGGGAACCTGGTCCTGACCTTACAGATCTGACAGAGAGATGCTAGCCTGGACTCCCACATTTGCCAGATGCTAAGGAGGAAGTGAGCTGTGTGGACCCTAACACATTCCAGGGAACCTATTTCCCTGGAGTGAGATCCTTTGACAGCGTCCACAAACCCCAGCCACTCAATCCTTAACACAAAAGCATTCTCCAAATTCTTTTGTGCCTCCTGTCCCAGGAGATGTGTGACACTGAATTTCTTTGCTGCACAGTGACTGTTGTCAGGAATTTAGTGTGCTGGGTAGCACTAGTGAGAGGAGATACGTGTTTCAGAGCTGTTTAAATGGCTGTTAGGCTTTGAAAGATGAATGAGTTTAAAAAGCAGGTCTTCCAGGAAGAGAGAACAGTAAGTGCAGAAGCCCAGAGCATCAGTGTGGTTGAGGAGACAGAAGACTGGCAGGGTTCACACTGAAGAAACAGACCATTTAAGAAGCTCATTACAGATCTCTCAGAGGATGAAATGACCAGGGATGAGCCCTAATGTCCTCACAAGGGAATGTTAATGCAATCTGAAAAGGGTCTGCCATCTTACCTGAGGAAACCCCAGATGCCCAGACGGTATTGAATGACTACTATCACTACGTTTTCATGGGTAGACAGGGCCAGTCCATCAAAAGTTGATGCTCCACCAGAGAGTAAACCGCCTCCATGGACCCATACCATCACCTGGACAGGCAGCAAAGGAACCATGCAGGTTATAAGAAGTAGAGAAAGAACATTTGATGACTTAATTATTTCTTGGTTATGATTAAGGTAGCCATAATCTAAAGCTATGAATGCCCATTGTGGTTACAAAAGGTGTGTGTGTGTGTGTGTGTGTGTGTGTGTGTGTGTGTGTGTGTGTGTGTGTGTGTGTGTGTAGTCTTCCTAACTCCCTAAACTTGGTCTCAGATCACAATCCCACCCAAGACAGCCTAGGTACTTAATGCTCTTCCCCTTATCTCAAGACCATGTCTTTCAATAGTTCTTCCAACTGCAAATGTCATCATGTACCAGTAAAAGCCATGGATGTCATTTTCTCAGCAACACAGCACCCCTCTCATGTCTGGACATAATATCTCAGTTCAGTGGTGAGTTAACCTTCCCTGTGACTGAAATATTATCTCAAGAAATACACATGTCCCCAAAATACACAAGTGCCTCTTGCTGAAGTGTTCCCTCAAGCCTCTCCATCTCCCTACCTACCAACTACATTTCCAAGAAGTCTTTATACATTGACTTTACCTGAGAGTCCACGACTCACTAGGCACTTCCATAAAGATTAGGGGTCAAGAGCAAAGGGAGTACAAGTTCTGATTAATGGCTCCTGGGGATCACATTGCACAGAAGAACCAAAAGGATAAACTACTATAATGTTGCTAATAAAAGAACTAACAAACTGTAAACTAATTACTGTTTAAAGTATTTAAAAATAACCTATTCATGTAACAGATAGGCAATCTGCTTGAAGTTCCACAGAGCATGAGAGACAGAAGTGAGACGTGACTCAGAGCCAACACATTGAATTCCTAACTCCTGTTGCCCACAGCTACATCTCAGTGAGTTAGCAGTCAGGCAACTAGGGCAGAAGGCAGATGTTCTTGCTGCCTTGTGTGAGCTCATTCAGGACTGAAGCATGTCTTGAAAGTCACTTCTGTGTGTGCACATGGAACCGTATCAATCTGAAGAAAACAGAGGCTGAGGAAGTAAAAAAAAAATAGCCCAGTCTCTCATCTTCTTAAAAGCACACCCAGGATTAATCCAGACCCTATGCTCTAGGACTTAAGTTCATAGCTGAAGCACCTCCTGCCTTTAGACTACCATATTCCTTGTTTTTCCTTCTCTTAGGTTCCCTGCCACCTTGAGGAAAGGTCTGAAGCAAGATCATCTCAGAATGAAGAGCAGCAAAGGCTGGAGGGCAATGGCATACTGAAGAACCTACTGACTCCATTGTATCTTCTGTCCAAAGGGTCACCTTCTCCAGATGCCCACCTCTATCCTGTGGCCTGCAACTAGCAGCCTGCCCCATCCTCTATCCTGTGACCCGGAACTAGCAGCCTGCCCCATCCTCTATCCTGTGACCCGGAACTAGCAGCCTGCCCCATCCTCTGTCCTGTGACCCGGAACTAGCAGCCTGCCCCATCCTCTGTCCTGTGACCTGGAACTATCAACCTGCCCCATCCTCTGTCCTGTGACCTGGAACTAGCAGCCTGCCCCATCCTCTATCCTGTAACCTGGAACTAGCAGCCTGCCCCATCCTCTATCCTGTGACCCGGAACTAGCAGCCTGCCCCATCCTCTGTCCTGTGACCAGTAACTAGCAGCCTGCCCCATCCTCTATCCTGTGACCTGGAACTAGCAGCCTGCCCATCTTTGGGCCTTTGTTTATATGGAAATGCTGACTCACTGAGCCATCAGTTCTTGCCAAAGGCAACCAAGGAAAGAAACAAATTATAGCCAAGTCCCAGATGTTTGGCAAAGGAAATACTTCTGGGATTGTCCCAGACTGCATCCCACATACCTTCATCATGGGACCATGAAAGTGTTCACAGATGGACCCTGATGTACTTGGAAGAGCACACATTTGTTCCAAGTCCTTATTAAAAAACATGGTTTGAAGATCAGGGGACCCAAGTTCTTGCTCCATCAACCCTAATTTATAGATCCTCTCCATCTTTGCCTTATTTTCTCTATCCATAAAAGTGGGACTAGGTGGATGTTGGGTCATGGATTTTTCCATTT
Organism: Mus musculus; assembly: GCF_000001635.26. NCBI lineage: Eukaryota > Metazoa > Chordata > Mammalia > Rodentia > Muridae > Mus > Mus musculus. Next base: position 93,041,637 of record NC_000074.6, read on the forward strand.
CTGACTTTACTGGAAATTGTCTTAATTCCACAGGGTTCAGATTCTCGAACAACAATTAAGAGAACAAACATTGCTTTCCTAAGGTCCATTGTAAGAGAGCATGCAAGAATTAAGATGTACCTACCAGATATACTGTACTCTCTCACATATGCCTAGCATCACGGGGGATAACTGAAGTACCAAAACCATATTTTTCTGTGGTCAAGAGAAGTAAGAGGCATGCATGGCTAACAATACCTATACTGCTAGAATCCTTTATCCCTTCTAATCTGCCCTGGAAGATCCAGGATGCTGAAGCGTCTGGATGTTCATGCTTGAGTGCTTACCGGCAGCCTGTCTTTGCTTGTCAGGTCTGTAGGGGAGTAAATATTTAGGTAAAGGCAGTCTTCAGAATACTCAAGAGGAACATTTTCTAGTTGGTTAGTAAAGACATCGGAGAGCACTGGCCCCACTCCTGTAATTTGCGAGCACCTGGGAAGGGGAGAAAGAAGAACAAACTTGTTGAGATTCAAACAAACAAATAAACCCAGGGAAGGCCTTCTATCATGTGGTTTAAGCTCACAAACTGAATTTGCATTACTAGGCCTAAGACACTGGTGTGGATAGGAAGCTGTCTGGGGGTTTTAGTAAGAATCCTGAGATTCCATGAGGACCATGCAGAGGCACTGGCACCCACTACAGTCAAACAGCAAACCTAAGGGGGATCTAATGTCAACTCTATGCCTGTGTTTGTCGTGAAACAGCAATCATGTCTGTATGGCTAACTGCTGAGGGATCTATCAGATCCAATGAGACACAATCTCTAGCGTTTGTCTCATACAGGTACTGAGGTAGCCTGATGTCAACTCCAGCTGCTCTTACTGTGGTAGGCATCTGTCTCCTCCACTGAGACATGATTCCAGGCTTAAATCCCTGGGAAGATTGGTCATGCACTCTTGGAATTCTCCTTCTATGTGCTCTGGGGTCATCGAGTCTGGAAAGCCTCAGGATCCTTGTAGCTCCCAGGGACTCTCAGCAAGCCTGGGTCGAAGTGCCCTCTACTGCTGAGATGTGTGCAGTTATCACAGGCTTAAGGAACACAGCACCTAACCTACCTAAATCTCTTGGAGAATTCAGGTACAAAAGTGATTGCAGGGACTACTTGGGCCTTCCATGTGTAGACATTGCACAATGACCACAAGTATCAGCAACACCCACAGCAACATAACCTCAATAAATACACAAAGTAAGGCACCAGAGACTGACCCCCGAATGACAAGGATGTGCCATCTCCCGGAGCTCTGCCTCCGAATAGCTGTTTTCTGTCCTTAAGGAAGAACAACGGACTTCAAGGAGACACAAAGAAGCAGCTCATAAATTCATCATAGACACGTTTTCTTTTGGGGCAGGAGAAGTAAAGTTGTTTATATGGAAATATTTCTAACTGCTTGGTGTTAAGCAGATACAGAGGGTGCCCTCACCATAGAAATTGAACATTGAGATTAAATGTTTAAAAAAAAAAATCAAACAGGAAGGGTGGAAAGTACAAAGAATGAAGTGGAAAAAGAGCCAACAGCAAATGAACCAGAGAGCAGAGCAGTGTGCTTGAGGGCCAGCTAGCTCATGGTGCTTCTCTTTCCTTTTTGGGTCATTTTTTTTTTAAATAGTGCTAAGGGCTTTTGAACTTGCTAAGCAAACAGTTCACTACCAAGCTGTAGCCACTGCCCCAGGCAGTTGATTTGAAAGTACACAGAGTGAGAGGAGAACAGGAATGAAGGAAGACAGCTTACAGACCCCATTAGACACATCAAAAGAGCAAACACGGCAGTTATTAGGGAAGAGTAGACAAAGAACAGGGATTTCTTTATTCAAAGAGGATAACAGAGATTGCTACAGTGGAATGGGAGATGCTAGCATCCAGACAACCATCCAGATAAAAGGTCAAAGCTCACATGTTTGATCAAACCCAAAATTGTCACCTATGACATATTATAAACAAACCCAACCATCAAAGGTAAAAGAAATATAAAACAGTCAGAAAAGCAAGTAACACATAAAGGATTGCTACCAGCTTTGCCGTACAAGAAAGGCTAGATAGAAGTTCCAGAGAGAAGACAGCATGGAACACAAGAAAGGCTAGATAGAAGTGCCAGAGAGAAGACAGCATGGAACATGGTTGTTAACCTTTGCTAGTCGGCCATCACTGGAAAGAGAGGCCCATTGGACACGCAAACTGTATATGCCCCAGTACAGGGGAATGCCAGGGCCAAAAAAAATGGGAATGGGTGGGTAGGGAAGTGGGGGGGGAGGGTATGGGGGACTTTTGGGATAGCATTGGAAATGTAATTGAGGAAAATATGTAATAAAAAATAAATAAATAACCCCCCCCCAAAAAAAGTAAACACAGAAATGGCTACAACTGCCTTAGCACTCCAATCGTGCTGAGTATTCACACCTATCTGTAAACTGGTGAAGCTATTTTATTTTATTAAAAATAATGCTCATTGAATTTTTTAATAATAGGCAGGATAAAGATGTGTTCTGTGGCATCAAAAATTCAAAATGGAAGAAAAAAGTTGACATGTAGAGTGTTGGTTTTCCTCTTGGTTAATGGTGGGTTCTTGTCAATTTAATACTGCAAGTACGGGCTGTTTGTTGTAAGCTCAACAGTGACTACAAAGCAAAAGCTTATCACAGTGGCACTGAAAAAAAGTCAAAGGATCAAAGAACACTACTTGAGAAAACCACCTAACTACCAAGAAAGACAGAGAGAAGGAAGAAAGGAAGGACTGGTCATGGATATGCTGGGTGCCTTTCTTGTGAGGCCATCTGGGTCCTTTGGACTGCACTCAGCTCACCATACTACACCCCCAACATCAGCAGCTTCCTCCATGAAAAGGTCAAGACAGGAGGAGAGACATGATTCCCGTGTCATACTTTCTTATCAGCATTTTATCCAACGAGTGAAACACCTTACCTATCACAATTCATTTTCTTGCTTTGCAATTAGTTATTCTACCCCCTCCCTCCAACATACAAAAAGATAGGGGAACTTTATTCTGCTCACTGATGCATTATCGGAACCTAGAATATATAACAGGTGTCCAATAAATACATGTTTGAGAAAAGACTCTAGGCACTCTGACAGTTATGGAATACCTTTGGGATCTTAGAGTATGTTAGGGATACATAAACAAAGTCTAATCCATTAGAGATCTTGCCTCAACTCGTTCCAACAGCTCTCTGAGGCAGGATATCCTTTGGAAAGAGACCTAGGCCCACCCCAGTAGCTTACATAGGAGGGTAGGAGGTGGTGTTCTTCACGGAGCTCCAGGTCTCGGCAGGCTGTGGTGGAGCAAACCTCAGGGGCCCAAGAGGGGGCTTGGCAAAGGGGACTCCCAGGAAGACGGCTACAGGCTGTGCGGATCCTTCTAAGCTGATGTACTTCCCCATGACTTTGCCTTGCAGGGTGTCTACCACAGGTGGTGAGGACAGGTGCCCTGATGAAAATGGAATCAAAATAAGAACACACCAGAGTAGATGACTTAAAGATGAATCCAAGTGGGGCGTTTACTACTTTTAGGTATATGGTCATGAGTAAACTACCATAGCCATGTAGACATCAATTATTTTTAATATAAAATTATGGTGAGAAAAACCATCCTTCCCAATTCAGAGGGATGTCAGAAGGGGTAAACCAGAACTGGAGGCAGAAAAGCATCTGTGTCATGGAGATTGGGAGATAGCCCATTCAGTGAAGTATTGAATGTTGGTGTTGGATGCTGGGTTAGAGGGTGAAGGAGAGGTGGCCCCTTACCCCTTAGCACTTACTACTTATCCTCCTCACCACTGAAATGACCAGGAAAGGAGCCAAAGTCAATCAGGAGGATGGGCCAGAGGGATTGTGAGAAAGAAGATGGAGTAGGGGAAGAAGAAGATAGTTTACACCATTCTTTGGAGCTCAAGGGCTGTCCTCGCCTGGTGCCTGGTTCTGAGTGACTAAGTTGAATAGGCTGTAGGCTACAAGAACCCCATATTGGAGGTGGTTGGGGTACAGGGTCTGGATTAATTGGACCCTGTGAATGTCGGTATCTCCAAATCGACAAGACTTTGTATTTGAAAGGCTCAAACTCAGGAAAGACAATCCACGCTTATTGCAGGACAGCTTAGGACTTCCATGCCATTTGAAGCAGTTCATTAGCAAGACTTGTTAGAATGGTTATTACCCCAGTGTCCTCTGCCAAACTGTGTCTTATTCATTTCTGCCATCTGAATCCAGAACCAGTGTTTGGCCATCAGAGCCCTGGCAACCCTCGCTATGTCTAGGATTCTGTCTTCTTTCTGTCCCCAAGGCACTGTGGCAGATTTGAAAGGGAATGTAAGGCAAAATGAGAATGGACGAATCTGGAATGGCACATTGTTTTGCTGCTGGTTACCCCAGCAACCTCACCTCAACCCATCTTCAGGAAGTCCATTCAGGATTCTCTCCATCCCTCAGTGTCCTCATCTGTAATGTGGCTATGCTAGTGCCTACTTAGCTAGGCTTCTTTGAGAAGGATTATAAAGTACTTGGAATACACATCTGGTGCACAGTAAATGCCCCATATGAATACCCCCATTTGATAAGTAATCTTTTATTTCTTTTTATATTTTCTCATCTCAATGGTCCACTTTCCACCTTCTGGCTACTCATTTCTACCCACTTCAGGTGGCAGGAAAGCATCACTGAGCTAACATGGACCACAGCTAGTGATCTTGGCTCAGAGGTAGCTCTCACACTCTTCCAGCCCCTTCTCCATGTCTCCCTGGACTTCCATGGTGCTTTGTTTGCCCTTCCTCCTGTGACCACTCTAGTGTGTTGTTCTCAGTTGGGACTGTTTCCAGTGCTTGGAGTAGACCCTGATTTGTTTTGCAATATGGTTTCCTAAAAGACCTTCCAGGGCTATTGGCTGTTCTCTTTGGTAAGACCATTTTTGAATCATTATTTATTTCTGACCACACACTTGAGTGGAGATGTTGACAAAGTGTCTGTACTCAGTGGCAACAGTTGGTGAATGAGAGAATAGAATCACGTTCTGAGAGGGATGCTCTGAGATACTGATGCCCTGAAGCCACACAGGAGAACATATGATCCATGACCATGATCAAGAATGCCAATGCCCTTCAGCATCAGGACAGATGGTCAGTCTGGCTTTGTATAGAGCCAAACAAAGGAGGACCAAGACAGGGACGAAGCTGTAGGGAGTTAGGGAAGAACTGTATGTGCCACAAGAATGGAGCTCGCAGGCTAGCCTGGCTGGGATGACCATGTTAAGAACTGCCAGGAGAATATTCTTGACTCCAGAATGGTCCCTGTTCTTTACTTGACCATTAAGCAAACCTCAGTCCTTTATCTAGGGATTTGAGAGTCTCCACATCATGCACCTGTACATTTCAGACCCCCCCCCAGTTCCCATGGTCTCTACTTAGCAGTATTTGTAGCCCATTTATTCTTCCCAGCCAGAACTTGTACCTTGGTATCTGAATCTCTGAACTCTGCTTTTTCACGTATGCAATTCCTTTCCATCTCCCCTCATTTACTTATTCATTCCCTCAGTACAAGTCCCAGCCCCCCCTGGTGATGTGAAGGCCTTAATCCCTCCTCCAACTCCTTGCAGCTCCTTTCTGTTCCCTCTCTCATCTAGGTGTGTCTGTGGTCCTTCTCCTACAATGACAGGCTCCTGAGTCTAAGGTGTGCCTCTTAATCACCTTCTCATACAACATACAGTTCATACCAATATCTCTTGGGGACTGAGGAACAAATTATCTTCTTAGTAGCATTTGGCTCTTAACATGTTGGCTTGACCATATTTCAAATTTTTATTAATATACCCATTAAAGATATCACCCCTTTACGTCCATCCATATATTGTGCTTCTAGACCAGACACTATGCTAAGAGCTACAAAACAACCACCTATGCCACCCTCAGTACAGCCCAGTAAGGAAGGCTCTATTGCTTTCCATTTTCCAGATTCATCACCCAGACACTGCAAAGTTGAAGTGTCTTTCCCAAAGTCATGGGGATCAGAAGAGCTGAACTAGACTCTAGCCTTGTGCCCTGGCTCCTGACTCAATGCTGTTAAAACTCTGCTGAGCCTCTTTTTATGTCTACCCAGAGATAGAGTAAGATCTGGGAGATAGCTAGGGCCTCTCATGCTAGCTCAATGACTTCTTAGCACCTGCAGCTGCAGTATCACCATGGTTTTCTTTCCCTGGATCTCTGTGATGGGAGGAGCTTGCTGGGTTCCTTTGCTCCAAGCCCATTTTGAAATCATGCTGGTGATCTCTGATACAGAATGGAACCTGGCCTCTCTTCTCTTCATACGCATTTACACTCCCATTTGCCCTGGCTTAGGAGCTTCAAAAGAGCTCCAAGTGTTTGTGTTTTGGAAGAACTTACCCAAAGCCATGCAAGTGTTGAGGGAAGCCAGGGCCAGAGCAAAGAGCCACATGCTGGAAGGCCAGTTGCTTTGGGGCCCTGTGACGAGATCTTGGTGCTCTTCTGAAGGGCTTTGTATAACCTGTCTTAGATGGTGAGGCCTTGTTACCACATCCATCCATGTGTGGTCCAGTGGCCTAATCATGAGATGACAAGGTGCTCTGCCTGCTCCACAGAGCTCCCAGGAGTCTGATGGCAACCCAAGCCATACATAGCCTTAGTTCAAGCTCTTATAATTGGTTCCAGACTCAACTATCAGATTACATATGATCTCAAACAACAACATCTTACATAAGCTCTTTCCCGTGGCACTCTAACCTCCGTCCACCTTGAGCTTCCCAAAGGCATGCACAGCAAATGGCATCTTCAGGCAGGGCTAAGCTTTGGTCTGAGACCCTCAGAAAGGGCTGGAAATTTTAGAGCAATGCTCAGCTCCACAGCTGCTGTCTGGGGAGTTTAGAACATATCTACAACTTCCCTCAGATAGTGGCTCAGAAATTCTGTGTTCTCAAGTCTGCAAGTGAAGTTAAATTGTGAGTAGTTCTCTTTCTGATGCTTAAAGTAGGTTCCCAATGCTCCTACCAAGTGGCCAAGCCATCTGCCATCCACCTCTAGACTCGGAGAGCTCACTACTTTTAAATATGTTTGGGAGAAAAATTTCTGTGCTAAATCAACTCCATCTCTCCACAGTATCCATCATTTATTGGACGTTTGCCAAAATGTATTTTTCTCCACAGTAAAATAAAATGCCAAGATTTGAAATTAGAAACTCGTGGGAGTTGAGTCACTGATGTTTGTGAAACACATCTTCTCACCTTTCCCTACTTCTACATATTCCCGAGAAATCAGGGAACCCACTTGATGATACTGGTTTCTAATTTTTGTTTTAAGGCAGGGTTTCATCCATAGCTGGCCTTGATCTTCTGATTCTCCTGTTTCTACTTCCTAGGTACTGAGATTACAAACTCATACCACCATACTGAGATTACAAACTCATACCACCATACTGAGGTTTTGTTCCTAATCTGTTTTTGTGTTAAGGCCTCTAGTCTTGTCTGGATCTGCACCATCTCAGCCACACCAGCAGCCTCCCTGGATCTGTGAAGAAAAATATGTTCCTTTGTTCCTGTGCTTCCCTCTGCTGGACACTGGGAAATACTAAGGTCAATGGGACTTTATGGTGTTAGTTCTGGTTGATATCATGGAACAAGTGTGTGTGGGGGAGCTTTTTCAGAAAACAAAATTAAATAAAATTCTACTGTGGTGGAAAATAGAACAAGTTGTTGCTTAATGAACTGAAGAAGCCTGTTAGGGACATGTGTCTGCAGGATTTAGGAGTGACTGAAAGGGCCTGGCCTTGGACTCACCTTATCTCCTGAAAATGTGGGGACACCTTAAATCATATTGAAAGATGAAGGTAACATTTTAAAAGTTGTTAGTCCCAGAAGTAACTGGAAACAGCAGGACCCAGGCACCCAGGAAGTCCACCCGACCATTAGCACAGGTTGCTTCTGGTTTTTAGCCAGTGCCCTAAGCAGACCTTGGGCACAAACTCCACAGCCAGTCCCACAACACCCAGAGGAAGCTCTACTCCCAGGTGCTATAACATGTTCAGGAACACAGGATCACAGGATCAGAGGCTCCTAGGAACTTGATTACACCAGGATCTCAGGGTCCCAGAGGCAGCTTGACTCCCAGGAGCTCTGACACACCCAGGATCTCAGGATCCCAGGATCCCAGAATTATAGGATCCCAAAGACAACTGAACTTTGAGGAGTTCTGACACAACCAGGATCACAGGAAGGACAGGCTCCAGTCAGATATAGCCAGGCAGGTAGCACTAGAGATAACCAGATGGCAGGAGGCAAGCATAAGAACATAAGCAACAGAAACCAAGGTTTCTTGGCATCACCAGAACCCAATTCTCCCACCATAGCAAGTCCTGGATACACCATCACAGTGGAAAAGCAAGATTCGGATCTAAAAATCATTTCTCATAATGATGATAGAGGACATTAAGAAGGACATAAATAACTCCCTTAAAGAAATACAGGAGAACACAGGTAAACAGCTAAAAGTCTCTAAAGAGGAAACCCAAAAATTCCTTAAAGAATTACAGGAAATCACAATCAAACAGGTGAAGGAAACAAACAAAACCATCCAAGATCTAAAAATGGAAATAGAAACAATATATAAATCACAAAGAGAGACAACCCTGGAGTTAGAAAACCTAGGAAAGAGATCAGGAGTCATAGATGTCAACATCACCAACAGAATACAAGAGATAGAAGAGAGAATCTCAAGTGCAGAAGATACCATTAAAAAAAAAACCAAACCAAAACAAACAAACAAACAAAAAAAAAAACCATTGACAACAGTCAAAGAAAATACAAAAAGCAAAAAACCCCAACCCAAAACATCCAGAAAATTAAGGGCAAAATGAGAAGACCAAACCTAAGGATAGTAGGTATAAATGAGCACGAAGATTCCCAACTTAAAAGGCAAGTAAATATCTTCAACAAAATTATAGAAGAAAACTTCCCTAATCTAAAGAAAGAGATGCCCATGAATATAAAGGAAGCCTACAGAACTCCAAATAGACTGGACCAGAAAAGAAATTCCTCTTGCCACATAATAATTAAAACACCAAATGCACTAAACAAAGAAAGAATATTAAAAGCAGTATGGGAAAAAGGTCAAGTAACATATAAAGGCAGACATTAGAATTACACCAGACTTCTCACCAGAGACTATGAAAGCTAGAAAATCCTGGGCAGATGTCATACAAACCCTAAGAGAACACAAATGCCAGCCCAGGCTGCTATACCCAGCAAAATGCTCAATTATCATAGGCAGAGAAAACAAGTTATTCCATGACAAAACCAAATTTACACAATATCTTTCCATAAATTCAGCCCTACAAAGGATGACAGATGGAAAACACCAACACAGTGAGGAAAAATTATATCCCCGTGCACATTATTTAAATCACATTTTTATTTTAAAAAACTAGACATAATAATGTCTAGGTCAGGTGAAAAGGATCCACTTATTGGCACATACCATGATCCTGTTCAGATATTTAATATGGGGGAAAGGGGGTAATGCTTCTGTTTTTTCCACAGAATGCTACAAGAGCATGCTAGCTTCCAATGTGACAGGCTGACCTGTGACCTGTGAGTGCACTAACACTGGTGACCAGAAAGCTGTATTGAGTGCACAGAGTAGGAAAAAATCGGAGAGCAGCCACTTGCAAACAGATGAAGAAACTTCCTATCTCCGCCATGGGCTGCAGCAAGGAGTGCCAACCTGGGGCCAACTTAAAATAAAAACAACTAAAAAAGCTGACTCATGAGGCGGAGAGACTGGTACAGAGAATGTACAAGATGCTTTCGTCAGAGAGCATTTTTTTTTTTTGGCCATTCTGGCCAACTCCTTATAGCTATAAAAGCTTGTGTACCTTACCTGTATCCTATATTGTTAGATAATTTTAAGAGTCAAGATCACCAATCTTGGCAAGTCTTTTCATATTCATTGTAATTCTTGTCAATTAATTAATTGTGTAGATCCTAATTTAGATAAGGAATCTACTGTTAAGATTTTGTTATAGAGACATGCTTATGTTTTGCTGCCTATTAGAGTTAAGAAATGATCCTTGGTTTAAAAATCTGAGAATGCAAACTTTAAAAAGGTATTTACCACAGCTTTAGATCAACAGCTACATTAAAGCTAGAAAGACAGAAATTTCAGATATTAGTAAAAGTCATTTGGACACTTGGAACATTAATCGTTGTGTTTCCACTCATCTTTAGAGTGCTCCTGAGGTCTGTAGCTACAACGAGGTGGGACATCCTGGAACTTCGGCTGAAAAATAAAAAAAGAAAGGGAGAAATGCCACGCCCTCCGGTTGGGTCTGCTTGACAGGCTGAAAAAGTCTGTAAGCACTCAATGAGAAAAAGAGTTTCAAGGAAGCTCATCTCCTGGAGTTTTGGCATTCTCATTTACCCATATACTCATACTCTATTCCTGAGTTAGTCTGTTGTATGGATCTACAAGCTCTCTTTTAATATTTTATTATAAATGCCTTTTAAGATTAAATTCTGTTATAGTTAAGCCACCCCATTGTTTCAAGTTCCCAGAAGCCTGCAAGCTTGAAATCTGGCAGGAATGCAGAAAGGAAGTTACCTATTGAGTTACTAACTAAGCATTACAAAAGACGGAGCCAATAAGGGAATCCCACAGAGACAGAGATCTTCTTCTCTACAGCTAGTTATAGCGAGCTTCACATTAGAAGCAAGTTGATATATTCTTCTGTAGACCCAAGAAATAGGGTTTTGGGGTATTGCAGTATTCATGATAAGGTCTGCTAGTGCAGAACCCCTGGTGGTGGGTTTAACAATAGACTAGTTTACACCTGGCTCCATTCTTTTGTGGCAGCAGCCTGGTCCCCACCTTCTTTTGATGTATACATTCCTTTTATATTGCATCACTGTAACTTGGTGGATTCTATTTTTCCTGGTTTCTTATGATTTCTTTGGTATAAAAAGTTTAATGCTCGACCTGACACAATACATTCAGATTCTACACAATCTTGCATGTTGGTCCGTCTGTCACCCGCCGATGCTTTGCCCACCTGCCCCAGAGACCCGTTCCATGCAGACAAAGGGACCCAGAGGGTCTGTGGCAAGAAACTACACCCTAGAAAAAAGCAAGAAAGTAATCTTTCAACAAACCAAAAAGAAGATAGCCGCACAGACATAATTACACCTCTAACAACAAAAATAACAGGAAGTAACAATCACTTTTCCTTAATATCTCTTAACATAAAATGAACTCAATTCCCCAATAAAAAGACATAGACTAACAGACTGGCTACATAAAGAGGACCCAGCACTTTGCTGCATACAGGAAATGCACCTCAGTAACAAAGACAGATACTACCACGAGTAAAAGGTTGGAAAACAATTTTCCAAGCAAATGGTTCCAAGAAACAAGCTAGAGTAGCCATTCTAATATTGAATAAAATCAACTTTCAACCAAAAGGTATCAAGAAAGATAAGGAAAGACGCTTCATACTGGTCAAAGGATAAATCTACCAAGATGAACTCTCAATTCTGAACATCTGTGCTCCAAATGCATGGGCACCCACATTCATAAAAGCCACTTTACTAAAGCTCAAAGCACACACTGCACCACATACAATAATAGTGGGAGACTTCAACATTCCACTCTCAGCAATGGACAGATGATAGAAACAGAAACTAAAGAGAGACTCAGTGAAACTAACAGAAGTTATGAACCAAATGAATCTAACAGATATTTTAGAACATTTTATCCTAAAGCAAAAGAATATACCTTCTTCTCAGGACCTCATGGTACCTTTTCCAAACTAAACATATAATCTGTCACAAAACAGGCCTCAACAGATACAAGAAGATTGAAATAATGCTATGCACCCTATCAGATCACCACGGATTAAGGCTGGTCTTAAATTCCAACAAAAACAACTGAAGATACACATACACATAGAGGAACGCTTCACTCAATGATAACTTGGTCAAGGAAGAAATAAAGAAAGAAATTAAAGGCTTTTTAGAATTTAATGGAAATGAAGACACATCATACCAAAACTTATGGGACACAGTGAAAGCAGTGGTAAGAGGAAAACTCATAGTTCTAAGTGCCTCCAAAAAGAAACTAGAGAGAGCTTACACTAGCAGCTTGACAGCACACCTGAAAACTCAAGAACAAAAAGAAGTAAATACAACCAAGAAGGGTAGACAGCAGGAAATAATCAAACTCAGGGCTGAAATCAACCAAATAGAAACAAAAAGAACTATACAAAGACTCATATAAGGGCTTTTGAATATATTTCTTAATGATCCATTTTTAATATTTTATGCTCTTTTATTATGCTTAATTCCCAAAGAATATTTTGTATATTTTGAAACAATTTAGTACTCAGCATTGATATAGGATCCTCAGTTATGGATAGTATTACATGTTCATTAATGATAATTTTAGGGTATGAAAGGATATGAATATAAAAGTTTAACAAATGTATTATTTGATTCTCAAAATACTCAATGTTATTAATATGTTTGGTGTATACAATACACTTAAATAATAAAAAAAATTTAAGAAAAAATGTTAGGTAAAGTGTACCTTCAATGCCAAGGACATTACACAATGATTTGGAGATCTTTTTAGAAACTTAGGCCATATGCAAATTTCTCTGTGCATACAGTGATCATCAACAAGAAGTTTGGATCAGAATGCCCAAGTGAATAGATGTCCAGGTCCCAGTCATGAAGATTTCAGTCAGCTGGATTGGACTTTGCCCTGGCTATTGGGATTCTGGGAAAGGCTTCTAGCAATCCTTCAACTTTTACCTCATAGAAAAATCTTAAAATAACCAAGGAAACAGAAAATTGGATGGCAAGTGTAATTTATAGCTGGGCACCTAGTAAGACATGCATGAAAAAGAGAGCCACATCCAGGATTCCTAGGGCTGTGACCAGCAGCCACACTACAGCTGTATTCGTGGGCTTCCTGGCTTTCCATCATGTGTTTTGGTGCTCTTCCTAGGGCCATACAGATGGCCTCAATCACGTGTAGATGGGAGCAGGTACACACATAACTTACCCTTTTCTTCTCTGGGGAACTCTGACCATGTTATATTCTTCCACTAGTACCCTGCTGTTGCACACCACCAATGGCTAACCCCTGGCCTATCTGGTCTCCCCTCTTCATGACATCCTGAGTATTTCCCAAAATCACAACAGCACTTAAATTTGTCTTAGGGTTGATGTGTGTGTGTGTGTGTGTGTGTGTGTGTGTGTGTGTATGTGTGTGTGTGTGTGTGTTGGTGGGGGGGGGAAGCAAAGATACCATACAAAGCCTGTGTGACTATGTCTATGAGTACATACACAGATGGCCATCATGCCTTACTGAAAAATGGACCCTATTTTTATTCTATAATAAACAGGTTTCTTGCAGTATCTGTTAACATGGTATTCATGTAGCCACCACATGTTTTTTTTTTTCAGTATCTGTTTAGTATACTTGTCTCTTGCTTTTGGCCTATCTCTCTGTTTTTTTCCAGTGTGTGTCTAATGGGAGTATATACTAACTACATTTCCCCTCCCCCAAAGAAACTGCACAGTCTTCTTACATGCAGAGTGGAGGTCTTAGCCACAGTGTGGGGGACAAGACAAAGCTTTCAATCAGGAAGGAAAGGCTTAGGACTTTTGTAGTTGGGGGTGGAGTCAGGGTGAGCTTGTGAGGCTTGGATCTTACCCTGGCGCCAAGACAGGAAGTGCCCAGGCTTTCTAATCAACTTCTCCAGATAAGGAGCCAGAGGGAAAGGCCAGAGGTGAGCCTTATAAACCACCAGCAATCAGAGGTGGCAAAGTGGAGTCATACTCTGTGTTACTCAGCACATAATTGGGTTTGGGCTTTAAAATCCAGTCTCGAGACCATTGTTAACTAATATGTCTAAGTATTTTATATTTAGCAAAATTATTCACAATGTGAACTCAACTCATTAATTTCCCAAATGTTCAGTTATTCCTTACGCTAATTTCCAAGTCAGTTTTTCCTTGAGTGATAATTTCATTTTATCCCCAACATTAAATTACTATATAAACCTCTTTAAAAACTATACTGCCTGGCATTGCAAAAATAATTTAAGAATTGCTGTTGGTGTACAATATTCACATCTTTCAATATTTTATCTTCAAGCAGAGTTGTATCAATTACACAAAGATGAATAATTGCTCATTACTTTAAGTTATTCTCTCCCATCTTTGCCCTATTTTTCCAGGTCCTCCCAGTCTGTTCACCTGACCCTCACAGAGAGTCTCTTTCCATACTTTCACTTTCCACCACAAGTAGACTTCTAGTAGATGTTGCGTTATATGGGCTGATGAAGTAGCACATTCTGGGAGCTGTCTCTCTAGCTCTGATCTAGTCCTAACTTTAGTGAGACCTCATGTCCTCAGACTTGGAATTGGGATCTTCTCAGTTATTCCACCTCTTCCAGGTACCAAAAGATCCCTAGTACCTTCACCCAGGACTGTGTCCTGCACTCGACTTAGGGAAAGTAGAACATCAAAGCTCTGTTTGCCTGGCCTCAACAGGTCTTCACAAGAGTTCTGAGATGAGAGGTTCCCATGCTATTTTTGTAGAGGTAGTGGGATTTGGTTTCTTCATGTAAAAGAGTTTGTTCAGTATTGTGTGCCTGGACCCTCAGAGACACGCTTTGTCCAGCCTTGCTATCTGCTGTTATTCTTACCAACGAACACCTGGCTGACATCAGTGGAGAAGTCTGTGATGTGTGGAAAGTCCCCTTGGGTTTGTGATTCTCAGGGGATTTATGGTCCCATACTTGCCCACAAGCATTTCCATTAACATGGAAGTGTGACAATGTTGTCTATATGGAGGTGAATCATAATGTAATAATCCTATCTTACCTCTCCTACAATCAGCGATCTTCCCCAAGATTCCAGTAACCATTCCCCAAAATCGTCCCCAGAAAGATGTCTTTCTATGCCAGCATCTCTCTTTATCCTCCTATCCCCACACCCATGAGGATAGATTTATCTTCAGCTCAAGACACAACCCCTGATTTGATTTCTAAAAGGAAATTTACTTTCAAGTTGAGATACAAATATCTCCACTGTACAAGTGTGCAGTTTCCTCTGTAAGATCCATCTTTGGTGAATAGTCATCCTTTGTGGAATAGTTCCATCTTCGCTCCTCTGGTCCTGAGACTGGCAGAGCCTCCCATTCATTTGTGTTCTCTGTGCTCAGTAGGGTCTGTCTCAGGTGGATTCTTAGCCAGGAGCTCAGTCCAGAAAGCCACTTCCTCTGCTTTCAGTCTCTGGGCTTGCTGGGTAGTGGCTCCAATCTGTAGATACCCTTCCTTCTCATCATATTCTGGCCAGTGAGGCAGACCCTCCCCATTAGGGTTCCTGGAAACAGAATCAAATAGAATTCCTCAAGTTTGCTCTGTGGCCCTCCATCCCTCTGAGGTCTGAATGGATCCCTGGCTTATCTCAGTAGTGAGGCTGACAACCTCCATAGAGAGCTTACATCTTTAGGAATGGCCCATCTGACTCTAGAGAAATCGCTATAGAGCAATAAGATTACACAGAATGGTCAGGGCTTTTATCACTCAGATTTCAGAAGTCATCTTTCTTAAAAGATATGCCCAGCCACACCCTTTCCACCCCTTTCATCTTTGCCACAAGCCTCACCCATTTCGAGCAAAGTTGGCCCAGAATTTCATCACCATCTTGCTGAGGTTGGTTTCCTCTTCTGAGGTACCCTCTGTGGGGAAGGGAAAAAATATTTTGCTACTGGAAGTGTGAACCAGATGTAGCTACATCTGGGAGGTTGTAAGAAAGGTAGAAAGAGATGCTCACTCCTTAACCACTCAGTCAAATGCTCCACTGTGAGAAGACCCTGGCTAATCACTGTGCATGTTCAGGGGTCAAGGGGAGAGACTGATCTGTGACTCAGCAGTGGGAATGTGTGCATGCACCATGAGTCTGCTCCTTTGTGATCAATGTTCATCTGCCTTCCCTTCCTTCCTGGGAGTCAAAATATCACATTCTAGAGTGCCCTTTGTTTTGGAGATTTGCTTTTGGGTCTTTTCTGAGTCATTTACATACAATATTCACTAGTATCATTAATAGACTATAAAAGACATCAGAACTACAAAGGACTAATGAGTAGTCCACCTAGGAGATACCTAAAAGGAACCAAGAAGCAGGGTCATGAGCCTATGCAAATGCTGAGAGTTAAGACACTAAATACATCTGTGAAAGTATTTCTTTAAATAGCACAATATTGGGCCAGAGAGATGGCTTAGAGGGTCAAGGCACTTGCCACACTTGCAACATGAGAATTTGAGTTGTACTACTGGGACTCACAGTAAAAGGTAAGAAATTATTCTCACAAGTTTTTCTCTGATATCCACAAGCATGGGTGTGCACATAGTCACACACACACACAAACACTTATGAATAAACATACATATACACAAAAAACATATTACACAATACACACATATATACACACACATACACTCACACATGCACATACAGACATGTACACACACATATATGCATGAACACACATAAAAATTAAATTTAAATGTTGTGTTATTAACTATATCATAGATTCTCCTGTGAAGATGACAACCAATCTCCCTAGGAAATGGAAGTAGAATAGACAGTTATGGAATGATGAGAGTGAGGAGGATGGTGGGAATAGGAAGGTCAAGTGAAGAGAGGGAAGTAAGAAGAGACCGAGGAAGGGAATGTGGGGAGAGACATAAGGGCCACTTTAGGCATAGTATGGAAGCCTAATACAGAAGAAGCTCCCTTAAATGTATGCATATAGAAAGTCAATCTAAATAAAATTGACAAGTAAGGGCAAAGACAAAACCCCAACCGGGTGTCTCTTGTCCCTAAAAGAAGCTTCTACTACTGGGACTGGGTTACATCTAATTGAGATGTTTGCCAAAATGGTTTCATGGGAAACCCAAAGCAACCCAGGTTCTTGTCAAGACTATAGGTTGCTTTCCACTGGCTAACAGGAGGCACCATTGCTGAAGTCAGTACCTATGCAACTCACTGACCATGGAGATGTCGAGATGGTGCCTACAGAGAACCTTCACCCCTACACTCTAGTGTCTTTGGGACAAGAAGGTATTCTGCACACTCCCAAAAGAGCAGCACAAACACCAAGCCAGCACAAACCCTTTGATCTACAGTGGTGTCCTGTCTGCAAGGTGGCACAAAGCTTGTGGGAGAAATCAACCAACATCTGATTTGACTTAAATTCCACTCCATAAGATAAAGGAAACCAGACATGACACTGCTTGAATAATGAAGAACCAAAGGATAGATAGCCCAGGGACCTGGGTAAAGGCAAATACTACTGTTTACTATACTCATAGATCAGTTTCTTGCACAGTCACCATCAAAGAAGCTTCCTTCTGCAGAAGATTGGAATAAATACAGAGACCCACAGCCAGACTTTAGGCAGAGAAAGTTCTGGAATAATCAGCCCTAAATAGGTTGTCTCCATCAAATCCGTCTGCTTAGGATTCAGAGAACACAACTGAGGAGGATGTAGAAAGAATACAAGAGCCAGAGGGTGTGGAGGACACTAAGGAACCAAGGTCCTCTAATTCACAGAATGTAGACACACATGAACTCACAGAGACGGAGACAGCATGCACAGAGCCTCTACAACTCTCCACCAGATGGCAGCCCAGAGCTGAGAAAAAGTGGACACATGTCCAATACCTAACCAACAAGCCATCTTTGATAACCACTTGCAGAGGAAAATTTAATTTTGTCCAAGCAAGTCAGTCTCACAGAGGAAACAAACTACTCTTAAAGGTAAGCTGAATGCCTAGCAGGAGATGGTCAAGAAGAAACAAACTCAATGACATCTCTGGAGGGTCCTTGTCATCTAATACAGTTTAGGGCCCTTCCTCTATTTAAAAATACCTTAATTTAATTTAATTGATACGTATCTTCCCTTTTTTCTTTTGCATAACAGCTCCTTCACATATATATTATGGCTTTTATTTCAAGGTTTTAATGGGATTCCTGAGTGTGCAAATGAGTGGGGTCTCTGTATCTTATTCCTTCTCTTGGGCTCTTTTCCTTCTGCTTGTTTTGCCCTTTTCCAATGTGTTAGTTTTTACTATATTTATTTTATTATTATTCCTTAGAAGACTTTTTGTTTTCTAGTGAGAGACAGAAAGGGGGTGGAGCCACATGGGAATAGAGGAGGGGAGGAACTGGAAGGACTGAGAGAGGGGAAACTGAAATCAGTATATAGTATAGGAGGAAAAAGTCTAAGTTCAATAAAAAGGTAAATATTCATTGTACGTAAGGAAAATTATGTGGGAAATTAAATTGTGGTAATCTAGACCTAGGTTGTTGCCTTGTGGGTGATTCACCACCTCTCTTATTGATGTCCCAGGTCATGATTCTGAGAATGACTGTGGCTGGGGACACATGCACTATCTTTATGTGTGATAGAACATGAGAAAGTTTGAGGACTGCCTAATGAAGTTCAGTTCTGCTAAAGAGTGCCAGAAACTTGCTGAAGGCTCCCAAACTGAGACTAGAGAACCCAGTCCTTCTGTCTCCCAGAGCGCACCCTGACAAGAGCCAATACCTTTTAATAATGGAATCCCAAATACAGAGAAGATTTCATCGCCATGATCTCCCTCAACCGTCTGGGGTCTCTTGTCAGACACGAAGCTTGGGCGATACCGAAACTCATACATATAGGTTGACACTCCAGCATCTGAGGAGACATGGATTTGTGGACAGTTCATGTTAGCAGACACACACCTCGGTGGCATTGAGGTCTCCATCCTTGAAGAAGATAGTTGGTCACTAGTGTAGGACAGAGGCAGCTTTTGGAAAGCCTGATGATCTGGTTGGGTTGCACAGCTGGTTGAGGTTAAACTGAGATCTGAGCCAGGTGTTTATGGGATGCCGCATGAGTGGATGCAATGCAGGCAGTGAGTGCTTGGATGTGTTCAGTGATGATCCCATAGTCCCCTGTCATTCTGAGAAGATGCGCACCTGCTCATCTTCATCCTGTTTTTGAGCATCCCAGTGTTAAGATGTTGAGAAATAAGGGAGAAGTTTCAAAATCCCCAGAGAAAAGCTTGTGGAGCTCATTGTCTCTCCTGCCCACTTATGAGCATTTGCTAGGCTCCTTTAAACTGAAAGATCAATGCACTGATGAATAACAGAGGAGGTCAGTGGTGTCAATGTGTGAAGCCATGTTCAAGCCACCATGGGACTGTAATCTTAATATGTTATAGATTTTCTTCTTACATAGCACACAGGTACAAAATATGGCTAACAATGAATATTAAAATACTCATTCAAAATGATATAAATTATGAAACGAAAAATGTAAAAAAAAAAGAGCAGAAAAGAAAAGAAAAAAAGAAAAGTGGGGTTGGAGAGATGGCTCAGTGATTAGGAGAACTGAATGCTCTTCCAGAGAACCTGGGTCCATTTCTCAGCACACACAGCAACTTACAACAATCTCTTAACTCACGTTCCAGGATCCAATGACCTTTCCTTGCCTTTGTGGGCACCAGGCACAACTTTTGGTGCACAGACATATATAGGTAAATATACCCACACACATAAAATAAAATGAATAAAACTAGATAAAATTGTACAGTCATCATATGAAAACAAATTATATTGTTATCATCTTAAAGTAAGTCCTATGGGTATAGGTCCTCAGGATAGCTATGATTTGAATTTTTTTTTTAGCAAAGCATACAATAAAAACAAATAACTCAAAGCATGTAAGTCATTCAAACCATCAAGTCATCTGGAAGTGACCAACAGAGTGAAGTAGAAAGAGCATATTTACAAAACCAGCGGAAACAGCTGCCGTGACTGGTGTTAGTAAGTCCTTGCTATCATAATTCCCTCCAGTGTAAATTCTCCAATAAAGGGGCATGGAGTAAATGAGTGGGCTTTTTAAACACCGAAGTTTATAGTGTTAAAATAAAGTTTCCTAACTTTTAAAGATATATATATTGCACTTAAAGGGAAATTAGATCTTAAGAACAAACAAGAACCAAAGGAGAAAAGAATTGGGTATGGCTGCCTCAAACCTCAAAGCTTGAGTTTAAATGAAAAGTATGTATTAAAAAAAGTCATTATATACTGATACTGGTAGGAAGTCAGTTCATCAATGGATTATAACAATGTTAAATACAGATCTAATGCAAAGTACATAAACATATAAAGCAAATATTAAAGAACCTGGAGGGGGAGAGATTATATTATCAAAGCAGTAGTGGGTTGCCAAATCCCACTTTCAACAATGATTGGGTCACACAGACAGAAAATTTATAATTAAAAACTGACCCTGAAGAAAGGTTTTAGACCCAGGAGAGAGGATGGGACGGTAAAGCAGGTCTACAGCTTAACCCCAACAGGGTGTATATTCTTCCTGAGTGCTCACTGATCATTCGCTTGAATAAATCTCCCATAGGCACAAGACATTCATGCCTAATTTAGAAAGAGCTATGTGTAGCCTCAGCTCTGTCTCTGCAGGCCTAAGTCAGTGACAGACAGCCCTGTGGGAGATCCAAAGCCAGTTCTCACCTTCTCTAACCAGTGCACACCAAGGTGTATAAAGGCATGCCAAGGAAATTGAAGGTGTCTACACTTCCTCTCCGCATACTTCTTCCTACCTTCTCTTTCTGGACTTTCTCATCAGGAAGACGCTCTTTTGAACCCCAATCCTACTCCTGACCCTGGATTTTTATTCTTTTTGTTTGTTTGTTGTTTTTGTTTTGAGACAGGGTTTTTCTGTATAGCCCTGGCTGTCCTGGAACTCACTTTGTAGACCAGGCTGGCCTTGAACTCAGAAATCCACCTGCCTCTGCCTCCCGAGTGCTGGGATTAAAGGCTTGCGCCACCACATCTGGCTGGATTTTTATTCTTTTTGTTGGTTGGTTTTTGCAAGAAAGTATTACATGTAACACACGCTGGAATTGAACTCCCTGTGTAGCCAAAGATTTGGTCTTCTCTCCCCATCTCCTAAGTGCTGGAAATACAAACACGTACCAGTAGGTCTGACTTATAAGGCTACTCAGGATTGAATGCAGGGTAGCCTACATTCCAGTCAGGCACTCTATCTAACCTCAATATATATATATATATATATATATATATATATATATATATATATATATATATATATATATATATATATAACATGTATATACACTTGTTCTGAGAAGTGAGCAAGAGGCATGTTATTGAGTCCATGTCCTCCCATTTAACACATAAGACTCATGTAAGACTCACCTCTGAGGCTACGGGACAAGAGCACAGCTGGGATACCAAAAAATACATCTGAAAACATGTCCAGGAGAAGGTCTCTCTTTTTGGCAGGGTCATCTGTTCCTCTTAAGTACTTCTCAATGACTGCTGGAATCAGACTCTCAGAGATGTTCTAAAATGGATCAGAAAATGATTATGCCTGCCTAGCTGCAGACAGTTAAGACGAGTTCATGGCTCATGGAGCACCTGGGCTTTGTACCAAACAAGCCTGCTATACTAGGGAAGATTTTTCTAGATCTACCTGCTGTATGTTGTTAAGTTTGGAGGTCAGGTGTCTGAAAATTATGTTCTCTCATTGGCTGTGGTTGGAAAGACCCCTTTGCTTGGTACCATCTGGCAGCTTGAAGACTGTCGTCTAGTGAATACTACCTTCAGTTGTTTCTAGAGGAAGTAAATAGTCAGCATCTTCCCCTGTTTTATAGGGGAAAGATACCTTTTGTGCCCTAGCAAAAACACTTGAGAATAGGCTATATCTAGAGAATGGAATGAAAAAGGCCTGACTCATGAGATTTGCTAGTCAGTAAATATTTTGTTTTAGATGTACAAAGTCCAGAATATCTGTTCAGTCATCTACTGATAACAGAAGCTCACACATCAGAACAGCAGGGAACCTACAATTTGTAACTGTCATAGTGCTCATTTATCTGATATGCCTCCTGATTACTTGGTCTTTGACCTCCAGTGTATAAGCATAATGGTCTTTGTTGGTCACGCAATCAAACTTTTCTCCGTGTGAAGCTCTCCAAATAAATCATTCCCCTTGCAACTTGCCCTGGAACCTTGGGGAGTTTTGATTGGTGAACAACAAATGTGAGTTTGTTACACTGGGATGGAAAGAAGATGGGGTAGTAAAATGGGAGAGGCACCCCAGTCACCACCATTGTTTGCAGTCATTGAATTTGTTTGTCTGTGATTAAAGCAAATCACTGACCTTTGTTTCCCAACCAATTCCCATGACTCCCTAGACTCTTACAAGGTCAGAGTGGAACCTCCTCAAGAGAAGACTGGCCGTTTCCTCATTCATTTTGCCTTCAGAGAGCAGATCTCCCAACATCTGTTAAAGACATACATAATAAAACATTGATGAATCCCAGCAAATTAAGAAGAACCAAACAGAACAAACAAGACAACCAAATAAAGTAAGGGTGCTTAGGGGGTGGTGCTAACACATACGGGAGTTTATGATTCTGAAAAAAATCAGCAAGCAAAACTAATGGACTTATAGGAATAAAGCTAAGCCATACAGAGAAGACAGTCATGTGACTGTATTTCATACACTAGGAGAAACAATGTTCCTCAAGACAGTAGAACATTCAGGCCAGGGTCATGCAGAAGCCAAAGGCTTAGGGACAGAGAACACAGGCCAAAACCAGACTCAGGTGACAGGGGAAAAAAGACCTAGCATCATGTTTGTGTCTATGTTACTGTGATTCCCCGTGGGGTCCTTCTGTAGAACTCTGGGAATGTGCTGAGCCTGTCCATGTTTGCACTCAGAGATCTATCTGCTCTAGTCTCAGTGTGTCTTTTAGCATTGGAAGCCACACCACATGCTGATACCAGGGCCCTAAAATGCCTGCTTGAGAATGCCCAGCATTGCTGAGTTTAAGAAACTGTGATGGGCAGTCAGGGCCCTGAGACCTCTTGAGAAGTTACTTTAGAAAGTTTCTTTATTAATCCTTTTTCTGGCCCAGATATACATTTGCACTCCAAAGGGGTTCATCAAGTTCTCTCAGAAAAAAATTCACATGGAAACTTTTAAGCCTCTTTTAATGGTAGTCATCTGGGTGCATAAACCTTGGTCAGAGCAGGGAGCATGATGGCTGAACCTCTGTGGAGTGAATCTAAGAGGTCTGTACATTCTCACCGTTGGAATGATCCAGCCAAACTCTTGCTTGTTGAAGCCCACTATGTAGGGGACAGTGCTGAAACTCTTCTCAGCCAGGATCTCTTCTGGTGCCTTTGGCAGCACCACACCATCTATCACAGTGGACATGGAGGTATTGTCCTGAGAAAGACAGAAATACAGTACTTATGAATATCATGCCTTACCTTTGATCCACATCCCCTTTTTTCCTGGTCTGAGAGTTTGCCAAGAAGAAAGACTCCTATGACTATGGCCACAGAAACCCAGTATTCTAAAGACAATGGCTGAGCCTAAGAGACTTACGAGTCAGAATTATGGGGTGGAAGCCAGCAGTGTCAACACAATCGTGGTAGCAAATTGGGGAGAGGAAAATTCTCAATTACTAATAAGGGCTATACCACCTGGGTACAACTACTGCCACCTTCAAAAGGTGATTAGTGAAGACAGAATATTTTAAATCTGGCAAGAGGAACTGTTTTCTGCAGGAAGAAGATGCACTGGACACACAAACCTGGTCTTCTTGATATCTGGAGTGGTATCTTTGCAAGAACACCATAGACAGCTGAAGAAAAAAGTGGGCATTTCAAAGAAGTGGGAAGAAAATGTGTCAAGTGAGCAAGGAGTCTATGTTCAGAACTCATTTCAAGAAAGTCACAGCAGCCTGAACTTTGAGAACTCACTCCAGGAAAGTCACATTGGCGTGGACTTAGGGGACTTCTCTGGGAGAGTCTTAGAGAGGGGGCCTCAGTGGAATTAATTTTTACATACAATATATGACACATTTTTTACACTTGTCAAAAATTCCATTGTGTATGCATGACACATTTTCATTATGTCTTCTGTTGATAGACAGACATATGATTCCATTTCTTTTCTATTATGAATAGTGAGGTAAGAAATGTATTGGGAAGGCAGAAAAAAACAAAAACTAATTGTTTGAAAAGTTTCATAATAAAACCTAATTCTTTGATAAATATGCCTAGTTAGCTTTAACAGCATAGGGTCATAGGGAATCACAGTTAGGGAATTTTCAGGATTATATTGGTTTGTGGCCATGTGTATCGAGGAATGTTTTGTTTGCCCACTGTGGGCAGCACCAATCCCTGGAAACCATGTCCTAAGCTATATAAGAAAACTAGCCAAGTATGTGTCTTCCCATGGAGCCAGCAAGCATCCTTCTCTATGGAGAAGTACAGCCTTCTTCATAGATTCTGCTGTACTTGTTTCCTTAGCTGAATGGGCCTGCTTGAGATCCTGCTTCATGTCTTCCCTCAATGATGAACCAGAGTCTAGAGGAGTAACACAAATAAACCCTTTACTCCACCAAACTGCTTTAGATCTCAGGGTTTTAATCACAGCAACAGAAAGGAAAGTAGAGCAGAAATATATGGGGCACCTTCCTGGCAATCAGGTCTGTTTGGGGGTGGGTGGGAGATACTATCTCAATGCAGGGAAGAGACTTAATCCTGTAAGCAAAGCCAGTCTTTTAAGAAGGGAAATGGCATCATCTATCTTTTATTCTCAAGAAGAAAAGAGAGTGAGAAGGGTAAGCAGAGGCAGATCTACAGAAGACAGACAGTAAGGGCCTGCATGAATTAGCACCAGGGAGTTAAAGAAAGACCCTGGCAACAGCAACCATGAGATCCACAGAAGGGACACTACTGTTCAGGAATACTGACAGCTGTATGTTGAGGCCACAGGCTTTGCTCTTTTGAGTCAGGGAAGCCAAAGGCATCTTTTCCTCTTTTGATTATCTCATGCCCCACAACCTGCTTAACAATAAGTCCACTCTGAAATTCCTTCTAAAGTTCCTGCACTCCAGCCACATGCCATCACCCGACTCCTCAGTCCCTGGTATGATGTAGAAGCCCTGCAGTGCAAAGTCTTCCCTTCAATCTCCTTGCACCATCTCAGGACCTAGTTTGTATAGTGCATTTCTACATCACACTTAGTGTTAAGGTTTATACCTGCAATAGAGGCATTTGGGAGGCTGAGGTAGGTGGACCACAAATTTCTGGACTACAGAGTAGGACCCTATCTCAAAATAACAAATAAACACAAGACTTTAAAAAGAAAAAAGACCAGTGTTCAGATCTCACTGATCATGTCTCATGTTGATTTATAGTCCAACCTTCTTAGCTGAAGCAGCTCCTCCCACCTTAGTGACTTCCTTAAGCCAGCTCCTTCCTCATTGTCTTTGAATTGTCATGGAGGAAAGCAAAGTGAGAAATGTAATTATAATATCAAAAATAAAAATATTGTACAATTGGTGATTTGTATGTATATACTGACAAACAGACAAAACCTTTTTTCATAGTTATGTGAAGAATGATCCAGTGTTTGGATGGTTGAAGGAATGAAAGATATGTATTTATCAGATCATTCATAAATGAGGGACATACTGAAAAATGTAGTAAAAACTATGGATACATTTCTAGCAAATTGATGAAAAGTTATGAATGAATGGGATGGCTGGTAGTATGAATGAATGAATGAATCAGTGGGTGAATAGATGAATAGATATTAAAATAGATGGCTATCCTAGGACCATAATTGAGGCAATATCTCATAAATTCTAGAGAAATTGGCTACTACTGTGTGTGTGTGTTGTTATTCTTGTTGTTTTTTTTTTTTCTGGTTTTTTGAGACAGGGTTTCTCTGTATAGCCCTGGCTGTCCTGGAACTCACTCTGTAGACCAGGATGGCCTCAAACTCAGATATCCGCCTGCCTTTGCCTCCCAAGTGCTGGGATTAAAGGCGAGTGCCACAACTGCCTGAGTACTACTGTGTTATATTGTACTTTTATATCAACCAATAGATAATGTGACATTTTTCTGAAAACTCCTAGTTGAATATCCCTGAAATTCAGGATAGTAGGTTTAGATTTTAGGACTACAGAATGTCTTATTCACTAAAATGTTACAAGAATTTTAAAAAAAGCAAGATGTCATAGATTTGAAAGATTTCCATGCAATTCTTCATCATGGGATATATAATTGGACTAATTTTTGCCATTTAAGGTGTTTCATAATAGGAAATGAAATTCCCAGTTGGGGTCAGGAAGTTGACACTCCTCCCAAGATCTGAGAAACTGTCCCCTTAGAGTCTATCCAGGACAGCAAAAGAAACAATGTTGAGAGCCATAGAATAGTGGTGACTAGAAGGGATACACTTATGTACCAGTTTCACTGTGATCTCCAAGAGCTCATTCTCTGTCTTCTGGCGCAAACACTGAACCATGGCAGTTGATGAGGTGTCATTACACCCAGAAACAGTAGCAATCATCTGAGAAAGATCACAGGCAACAAGGTCAAGAGTAATGACTATATTCTCTTTTGATGTCAACAGTAGATTCTAACTCAGTCTCCTCCTCCTCTTCCTCCTCCTCCTGCTCTTACTTCTCTCCCTCTTCCACTTTCCTTACCTCCCCCTCACTCCCTCTCTCTTTTCTTTCATTCCTTCTTATTTATGATGATGATTATGAAGTTTTTATGATAGTATTTTACTAAGTACCCTGGCTCGCCCAGGAAGTACAATGTAGACCAGGATGGCCTCAATCCTTCATCATTTCTTCTCTCTGTCTTTGCTTCCCCATGTATTTGCATTATAGTCATGCATCTCCAGGTTTTGATCTCACATCTTATACTGTAAGGTGATAGAGAGTTTGTAAAGTATCTAAATAGGCACTTTTCAATTTATGGCTTTTGACCCCTTTGGGTCAATTTGTAAAGATAAAAATGTATCCTGCATATTAGATATTTACATTTAATTCATGACATTGGCAAAATTACAGTTATAAAGTGGCACCAAAACTAATCTTGTGGTTGAGCGTTAACACTACATGGGGAACTGTATTAAAGGGTCTCAGCATTAGAAAGGTTGAGAAGCACTGGTCTAAATTAGCAGATGTAGATACTATATCCCACAGAATTTTGCCTCTATTATTAACTGGAATAATGACATGAGCAGGTAATGTTACATGTGTGTGCACATGTAGACACACACACACACACACACCACTGGACACAATGTTCCCCATTTGAATGCCTCTAAAGAGGCTATTTGAAATGAAGGATGAGGTCTCTTTGGTTTCATACACTACCTCTCCCACTCATTAACTACATTGACTCAGATGGGCTACAAAAAATTATCTCCTCATATTTCCTTTCTTGTGCAGAATCACACAGTTTCTATGTAACGTGGTTCAAATGAAAGTACATCAGAACTTACCAAAGGTGTCTTCACTGTGAACCAAAAGGCAGTCCTTCTGCCCAGCTAATTTTACTTTAAGAATTGATTGATTATTTCAGCTGTACCCCACAGCCAGAAAAGCCAGGGAAGACCCAAGGGAAACTCAGACAATGATTCAGGAATGCTCAGGTTGGGACCTACTTCAGTCACAGCCTGGATATTCTTGTTGCGCAGGTTTGTACCAAGGACCACGCTACTCTCAGAAATAGCTCTGTGGAAGAGGTTTTTGGCCAGAGGAGATAAGACCTGGCAAGGGAGAGAAGATTTTATACTCCTAAGATGGATTTTGTGGTTAACATCAAATTGAAAAAAGAAAATCAGGAATCGCCTAAGAGATAAACATGTTACCACAGCTGTGAGGGAATTTCTGTATCAGATTAACTGGGGTTGGAAGATGTCTAATGGCAGCTGCATTCTTGTAACCCTTGACTAGCAGCCTGTCCAATACCGGGGCTTCCTTTACATGGGAATATAGACTTACTGAATCATCAGCCCATGCTAAAGGCAACTACAGAGAAAGTCAAGCTACAGTTAAATCGCAGATGTTTCATCAAAGCTAAGGGGGCTTTCCCCAATCTAAGAATTCCTCGACTGCATCTCATACATCATTTTCATGGTGCAAGTTTCTGGAGATGAATCCTGTTGTACTTGGGAAGTTGCACTTGTTTAATTTCCTGACCCATGTTAGGAGACATGGTTTTGAAGACCCAAGGCCATCAGTGGGATGGGCAGCAGCATTCACTTCTGTTCTGAATCCCCTCTATGGGTCCATGTGACCAATCACCTCAGCTCTGGGTATCATGACCCCCATGCTGTGGTAAACTGCATCCCTACACTATGAGTCAAAACAAATTCCTCCTTAAGTTGTTTTGATGGATATTTCTCCATAGTAAAAAGAAAAGTCAAAGTTACTATGAATCATGGCACACTTGCTGTTTAGGGCTCCTCCTATCAACTGGCCATGCATTTAGAGACCCTGGTGCTTTGTGGATAAGACTGCTTCTCACCCATCCTAGCCCTGATCCCAGACACCTTATTTTTCTGTTTCTCAAGAGTGTCTCAGCAGAATGTGGCATGATTTCAGAGTCAGAAACTGTGAAAACACACTACAAGTGCCTATCAGGGTAAATCCAAACTATTGGAAAGACAATGCCATAAAAGGCTTGGAAACCTACACATACAAATTGTCTGTCTCTCCGCTGTTCAGAATTTATCCTGCCACTAAAGATCACAGAGGTGTGTGAGCATTTCTCAGAGTTCACATGCATTTTTCAAATAATAAAAATTGGATTTAGTCCAATATATTAACATATGATTATGTAATTAGGATTCATTTTTATAATGCAATATTGCTCAATTGTAGAAAGGTAGCAATACAGAATAGGGGTTACTACTAAGGAAAATATTATATGTTACTATGTGACAAGGAGCTTTTCTTGGATAAAGAAACTAAATAAACAACATCACTCTATATATAGGGAAAAAAATGAAAGGGTATGGATGAAAGATAGATGCTTCATGATGAATAGAGAGAAAGATATGATATCTTATATAATTCTGTATATGTACGTAAATGTATACAGAACTTTAGAAGAGACTGAAAAAATAAATGTAACAACACCGAAGCAACAACCCCTGGATAGGTTGTATGTCAGACTTTAGTCTATATTGGGCATTTTATAGATTTTTTTTCTTACTTAAGAACTTTCCTGTTCCCAGGTGGTTGTTATCTGTGGATGTGGATGCTGGAAACCTAACTCAGGTTTTCTGGAAGAACAGCAGGCAGTCGGCCACTGAGCCATCTCTCCAGCCTTTCCACACCTCTTCTTATGTTCTTCCAAATATTGACCATGTTCTCTATTTACTAAATCTATGTCAATATTGCATGAAATAGTTAATCATTTAATGTTGTGTGAAAATGGTCACACTTTAAAAAAATTGCCACGCAAATATAGTAACCGATTAAAATTTTAATTTTTTTCCTCTGAGAATGTAAGTAGGAAGCCAGTGTGTGTTGGTTCAATGGCTGAATGTCTGCTCAATGTCTGCTTACCTTTGAGGACAGTAAGGTTTGTTACAGCTCCCAGAACATCTGTAACTTCCCTCACAGTTCCTATGGCTCAATTCCACACATCAGCAAGACACTTCATATGCCCAGCCTATGATTGCAACCCACATCTTCTGCCCTACCCTTCCACGTTGGATCTTCCATCACTCCTACCCCCTTTCCTCTCATCCCTAAGACAGCCTGATGCTGCTTTCTTAACCTCAGGGGAAGCCCCAGACTGATATTGGATCTTGAATTTCCTTAATGTAAAGATGCAGCTTCAACTCAAACAAGGACATGGTCCAAATTATTGTTGCTCTATTCCCGTTTGTAGTGGTTACCCATCACTGCATCCTAGGACTTGTATAGTGAGACCTAATATTGAAGTGATTAGGAAGGAGAACTAGATCAACCAAGTGAGAAGGGAAGCTGGAGATGTTCATGGCTTCAGGACAAAAACAATAATAATAGTAAGCTTATAAGCAAAAGAGAGCTAATTATACACCTGAAGCTGTCCATCATCTGATGCTGTACAACAAAGAGAGTCAACCTGAATGCGTTGTTCAATGCAAACATGTTGTGCTGGATTGACTGTGTTCTAACAGGTTCCTTCCCATGTCCCCACCCTCATCCCCTGATAGCCATATCAATCCCAAGCGAGGGGTATGGTGACAAGTATACTTACAAGGACAGAGACACTGACACCTCCTGCTGATGACCCAAAGACGGTCACTGAATCTGGGTTCCCTCCAAAGTTCGCAATGTTATCCTGGACCCAGCGTAGTGCAGCCAGCTGGTCCAAGTGAGCCCAGTTCCCTCGGCTGTGTTCATCACCTGTGCTGCAAGGTGACAGGGAATGGGGACAGAGATGTCATGGCAGAGATCTCAAGAGCCCGATGGCCTGGAAAGGTTCAGTAAGCTTTTCAGAATCACATTGGACATCACAGCACTGGAGGGAATTTGCATGTTTATATTCCCGAATATGTTGATTATGTGGGGCTCTACACTCATATTCTAGTACCTGTGTACTGCACCGAGGATCCATAGTACATACAACATTGCCTAAATAGATAAAGAACAAAACAAACAAAATCTCTGATTATGCTTAGCTCACAGTGGAGAGCAGAATCAAGTAGACTAGAAGAAAGTATGTCAGCTAGCAGGAAAATACAACGTGGCCAATAAGGGCCTGTAGGGTGACATTTGCTGGGAAAAATCTATTTGAAGCAGCAATATTGGGAAAGAGAAATAAATGAGCCCATGGGTCTCATCAGTAACTGCAAAGGGGATTTTAGTTAGAAGCACCAGGTCCAAGGGCCATGGGAATAGCTGTGTGAATCTAAGACTGATGAGTTCAGGTAGAACTTCATAGGATCTTCCATATCATTGGAATGGGGACCATTGGGCACAGACATGATAGGACCCAGTCATTGTCTCACACATCACTCAGCCCACTGACTGGAGCAGCTCTGGTATTAAAAGTGCAGGCTTATAAAAACAGGTGACTGTAGAAACTATAACTCTCAGAGGTATAGGACTTTGAGTGTGGTAATAAGGAAGGCTAATATTGGTTGCACAGTTCATAGCTGGGCTTTGGGCTCTACTGTGGAAGTCAGTACTAAGCACTGGAATGGCATGAGGAGATGAGGCTAGGTGCAAGGTTAATGTACCATTGGGTGCATCACTCTCAAGAGGATCTCTGTAGTGCTCATAGGACCTTGTTCAGTTCTCCAGGAGTGTTTTGTTGTAGAAGTAGCAAGACTGCATCCCATTACTCACTTCCTGCCTCTCTCTTTATCTTTTCTACATTTAAAAAATCTAATTTCTGTTCTTCTACTATGTTACTTCCCAGGCTAGAGTTCTCACTCCTAAGTCCTCTACCAAAGATTGGACTTTGAGTCTTCCAAACCTTTCAATCAACCTCTGGTCTTATATCTAGACACTCTTGTGCATTTGTTTTATTAATTGAACAAAGTGAACCAAAGAATGGGCTAATTAATATGCAGAGAGGAAAAATCTAATATCTTACCTAAATAATCCCCAAATACCCAGGCGGTATTGAATGGTTACTACCACCACGTTCTCATGGGCAGAGAGAGCTAGTCCATTATAGAGTGATGCTCCGCCTGTCATCAATCCACCACCATGGATCCACACCATCACCTGGACAATAATAAAGCCACATGGGCAGTAGATTGAAGATTTGGGGCCACTGCTGTGTTCCTATGAATTGGTTGTCTGTATGTAGGCTATGACTGGAGGTCATTGATCAAACCACACCAGTTTCCAGGAAGGTTGCAAAAGGCTGACTCTTCTTGTTTTCAACTCTCCAAGATGAGGTCTAGTATGCCATGCCACTCAATAACCCCACCCTTTCTCCTCATCTCTCACATCCTCCTAAGACACAGAATTGAGATTATTATGGGACCCATAAAGGCAAAGGGTGCTCTCATCACAACAGGAACTTCAGGCAACTGAACATGAATCAGAGACAGACTTTGTAGTTCAGCTTAGTCTCATCTCATTTAACTCCTCAGAGATGAATTAAACTTCTCTATGGTAAGGGATTGTCTGGGGAGACACCCACAGCCCTGATGGCATCCTAGTTCGCCTCTCCTCAAGCCTGAGTCTTCCCACTATGTTAATTCCAGCTCACATCCACTTCATTCAAGATGTCTTTGGTCATTTGGCTTGCATCATCTCAGAATCTACAGTGAGCAAGGCTCTCTGATGAAACTTTAGGAGAAGAAGGAATCTAATAATTCATAGTCCATGTCTTTTATTTAAATATCATGTAGATCAGGAAAGAAATGCGGGTGTGTAACATAATACTGTGATAAAACAATTAATTTGAGAGAAAACCTTGGGGGGTGTATGAAGAACCAAGAATTGATCTATTCACTATAAAATAATAAACTCTCTATATGGTAAAGAGTAATATTGTCCCGTGTGACAGATAAGAAAGAGAGGAGAGGCTTCCTGTTGAGAAACTACAGCCACTAAGAGAATGATTCCGGGCTTGATCCTGATGCTAGTTCCTGTCAGCCAGATGCTGAGCTGACCAACACCTCAAGTCCATGACCAGAGTGCAGAGAGAAGGCTCTTCAGTCATGAGGCAGACCCTCCTGCAGGTCTGGCAAGTGCCTGGCTGTTGGCTTTCAGGCAGAACTATGATTACAGCTTGATACTCCCTAAGCTTTCATATGACAATTCCCATAGGGGCAAAGAGGATGAGAGGTAAGAAAAGGCTCTGCTCTTTCATTTTTTTGAAGGCAGATCCAGGTTTAATACTCAGAACCTGTGGCTCTAGTGCATGTGTCTGAAGCTAGCGGGTCTCCTGTTACCATGATCTCAAGATCCCATTTTCTCCCTCTAGATCTCTGTAGCCTTTAAGAGAAATGAACTGTGGATACTTAAGAGTGAAGGCTGAGTCTGAGGGTGATGGGTAATGATGTCTTGAAGAGGTTATGATGTATCAATGTAGACCAGATGGAATGGTCCCTGAAAGAATGGGTATGTGGGAACAGATTGAACATTTCCTTTCTCTGACCTCAAGTTTGACTGCTTAGGTACCTGAATCTCTGAATCAGGTAGGGTGAGTAGAGCTTCGAAAGGTCTTGTTGCCTGGCCAAGGAAGAAAAGTTCTACCATCTTCCTATTCCAACAATTGCTGTTGGCTTCCTGATAAAGGGTCTCAAGGGCTCCAGTGTTGAGTGAAGCTGATAACAATCATGGAGAATCAGGAACAGATGCAAGTTATTCTTGTGCAGGAAGCCATCTCAGATGCAGAGCAGTCTCAGGCATCTATTATTATTCAGTCTACAAATGAGGGGACTCCCTCCCTAAGGACACATAGCTTGGAAGATCCATGGTAGATAGCACTTATACTTCCAAGTCCATTATAAGCACCATTATGGGTCTTTTTTCAATGAGAAGGTCAGATAAGGATGCCCTCTGGGATGCTTACTTTTCATGTGACTTAAAGAGTGGGTGTCACCAAGGTCCACCTCCTCCCCCCAACTGCATGATTATCTCCCTGTGGATTCTGAACACAGGTAACACCAAATCATAGCATACACATCATCTACTTTGTCCCCCATTTCTGGGTCTCACACAGAGGTCTTCTGGGAAGTTTGTTTGGTGCTGATGTGTTACAAACACAAGATTACCTTCTCTAGAAAGCTCTCTCCTAACCTTGTCATCTGTACCTGGCAGCCCGCCCCTTCTGCACTGTGTTCCCATGCGAAATGCTGAATCATTATGTCATTCGACTGTGCCAAAGGCAGCCAGACATGGAAATGAGCCAGAGTAAAATCCCTGGGTGCTATCTACAGGCAGGCAACATGCTTTTGAGACTGTCCCTCTTCATGGGAGAGTGAAATTGGTCATCATCCAATAAAGCTATCAAAGCAACCTGAGAATAAAGTCATCTCCCTGCCCCAGCGGCCCTGTCTATGAGGACCAATATGAAAACCAAGAGACCTGAGACTTGTTATTTTTCCCCACCAGAACCTCTGTTTCTCTATCTGTATCATGTTGAGTTGTTCAGTTTCCCCCTAAGTCTCCCCCTAGTTGTGACTTTATTGGAAATCACGACTTACCTGCCATGGGAATAGGATTCTCCTAAGTAAGATTAGCCATTCTTTTCCTTTCATCCTGTGAAGACTTGGGAAATTACATGTGAACTATATAGTGCTCTCTACAAAAATCTGACATCATTGGAAAAGAAATTCAAGTGAAAACTGGAAGGAAGCTGTGGTCCCTGGATCACTCCTGACCTATGTGCTCCTGAACCCTGCTGCCTTTATCACCTTCTAAGCCCACAGAAGATCAAGATGCTCAAACTTAAAGTCTGGACAAATGGTTCCTGTACTTACAGGCAATAGACTGCTTTTTGTCAAATCGGCAGGGCTGTAAATATTCAGGTAGAGACAGTCTTCGGAAAACAGGGGAGGTATGCTCTCCTTTTTGGTGCTGAGCATATCTGAGAGTAGCTGTACTGCAACTGCATCTTGAGAGCACCTGGGAAGGGAGAGAACATCTGAGATTCCACCAGACTAACTACACCATCCAGGCCTGGTCATGCACTGAGAGATTAGAAACTTTAAAAGGAGTTTCTATTATTTCATTGGAGTCATTGCCATGGGTGAGAGATGGAAACCATGGAAATTCCTGGGGTCTCCTATGGAGGGAGAAGCAAATTTGTAGCTCTTCTCTTCATGGAATTTTTGGGATGTTCTGGACCAAGGCGAAAGATGATTGTATGGTGACCTGCACTATGAGATGTCACTTTCCACAGTTCCTGGACAGGGCTTTGTCCTTCTGGGCTTTGAATGGTGGTCTGTAGTTGACTATGCTCCTCTACCAGGTAAACATGCTACATAGTTCTCAGAAGACATTCATTAACCAAGACAGTCAGCTACAATGGTAGGAAACCTGTTGTAGGTTGACGCAGGGGGGAGCATCATTGTGGGAGAACCCCAGGAAAACTAAATTCTAGCCTTGTCTCAGACATGATGTTCTGGGTGGACTAAGGTAAATTCCTTTCCCACTCAGGCCCAAAGCTTCCATGTTCAGATGGAGTGAGCAAAGTCTCCAAAGGTCTTGTTGCATGACCTGCTAAGGTCCAACTTCTTCCTGTTCCAACAGCCACTATTGACACCTTGAAAAGGCTCTTAAACAATGTAGCATGGAATTCAGAGCAGTTATTGAATTCTCCCAGAGTATTAGGAACATATTCAGGTTCTCCTTGTATATGAAGCCATTCTTGGGTCAGTTCAGCCTAAGGCATCTATTATTCTTTCTGTTTTACAGTTGAGGAATTGGTGGCACAGAGAGGTTTGACAGAGGGCTGGAGGACACAGAGCTAGGAAGATCATGTTAGGTAGTGCTTATACTCCAAGTAGATTATAGCAACACCCCAGGGCACTTTGCAATGAGAAGGTCTGCTATCACCATCCCTGGGTATAGACATGATGTTGTGTAGGGACAGCATAGCCCAAACCACATCAAACAACAGAGATGCCTAAATCTCTGTCCCGGGTCATTTTTGCTACATCACTGTGAGTAGTGCATTATATTCATAAAAATATAAATTCATATGTTAAATGCGGATAGAAAAGTTCAAGTTCACTAATGTTTAGAAAAAATGAAGTATAGAAACAAAGTTTCTGTTTATTATTGTTATGGTCTCAGTTTGTTTATCCAGTGCACCATTAAAAATTCATCAAGTAAGCCCAGGCATGGGTAAAAGCCAGGGATAGAAGTTTTTAAGTTTTCATAGGAGAATTGTGCAGAGTTTGGTTTTGTATGGAGATAAATGCCAAAGTTCATTTTTTGACTCAGCAATATTACCTTTGTGAATTTGTCCCAAACTGTTTATGGTTGTATGTAATAAATCCATTAGAATTTTGTTTATAGCCAAGGAAACCAAACTACTTTAATCAACCCAAATAGAAGACTGTGTAAATAAATAATACTTTAGGACCCAATTATGCACAGTTAATAAATATTAACAGTATATGTATATGTAAATGTACATATATGTATATATAGTCTTATATTCATCATATTATTTATTATATTAATCATTATATACAATTAATATTATATTATAATATAAAATATATTTTCAATATGGCATGAAAGGATGCTGATGCATATGAATGTGCCAGGCTGCCACCGATACACTCTCTATTTTTCATCTCTGTTTAATGGAGGGTTTACAGAGAAAAATGTCTTGAAAGCATGATCTCAATTGTTAATAGCAGTTCTCTCTGAGCTGTCGAATTGTACATGATTTTAACTCTATTTCACTTCCATGTAAGTGTGTATGTCTGTGTGTGTGTGAGTGTGTGTGTGTGTGTTTAACTTTTTGTGATAGTAAGTGTCTGACTTTGCAAGCAAAATGTAAATGAAGTACATAGCACTTAGCACTTATTAGTTGTAGACAAAAGGCATGAAATGGTGAGAAGATAGCCAAGTATAGAATCCTGGAAACTCCCAGAGGAACCTTGAGGAGGACACAAATGCTCTCTGATCTGACATTTGTATGTTTTTGAGGTTCTCTGAGGTGGCCATGAGGCCATCTGGAATTCTTGGGCTTGTTCACTCAGTTGCCAGGAGTGATGTGATACAACCTTGGTAATTGCTTGTGAATAAGTAGCTAGGTAGATCTGGGCTGAGTAATTGCTGTCATCTTTTCTATTCTACTCACCCACAAGTCCACACCCACCGCACTCCTAAGCAACACTAAAGTTCAAATCACAATGATATAGCATCTTACTTCTCATCTCCCTCACCTGATCAATTACTGTTTTCCAAAGCATTTAGGATGTTCTAGTATATTGCATGATTGATGTACTAATCTACAGACTTCTTATATTCTCTTTCCAGCCAATAGGATAAAAGATTTAGCAACTTGCTTCCCTTCATGTTTCCTAAAAACCCAGAACAGTACTGGTTCACCACAGGTACTCAGTACATTTGTGCTAAATAAAGGGTTTGGAAAACTACGAAAGTTCTTAGTATCTAGACCATATTTAAGGACTCATGATGCTCTCAGGAATGCCAATAATTGCTGTTAATATAGCTAGTCAGAGGATTGCCTTGTCTCCATCTTGGATCACCGTGAGATAGGTATACCTATCTCATATACCCCCTTTTGATCTGCTGTTATAATGCTAAGTACTGGTTCTGGTTAACTCAGGGAAGGGGAAACTCTCATATACACCAATTTATCCTTGATTAGTCAATAGAGCTGCCTACAGCCTATAACTGGGAAGAGGAGAGGTAGAAAAAGTTTCAGCTCTTGGCCTTGGGGTTTGAGGCAGGACCACCAGAGGAAGGAGTGAAGGTAAAGAGAGGATAAGACACCATTGGGTAGGAGAATCATGAAAATGTGGCCATAAGGGCTGGCCAATTGGTATAAGAGCAGCCCAGGTGGAATATGGCAAATTATATCTCATGGTTATTGATAGGGAAGTAGACAAAATAGCTTAGAGATTAGATATCTACCCATTTATAGTGGTTTAAAGTCTTACTATAAATATAAAAGTTTTATGTCTTTTATCTGGGAGCTAAATGATCCAAGGCATGGTAGAAAGCCCCAATTCACTTTACATACTTACCATAACACATGTCCACTGAAACAATCCCCACCCTTGTAACTTACATAGGAGGATAGGAGGTGGCATTCTTCACAAAGCTCCAGGGCTCTGCAGGCTCTGGTGGAGCAAACCTCAGGGATCCAAGAGGGGGCTTGGCAAAGGGGACTCCCAGGAAAACTGCCACAGGGTGTTCAAATCCTTCTAAGCTGGTGTACTTTCCCAGGATTTTGCCTTGGGTGGTGTCCACTACCGGTGATGAGGGTGAGTGTCCTGATATTGGAGAAAACATGAGGAAACATCAGAGATGATGGTCAAACCTGGATTCATGGTTGGTTTAGTGACTTTTAGGCTTGCATCATTGATAGTCACTTGAACTTCTAAGGTCTCTTTTCCTCCCAACATTAAAGAGAGGGCCAACTAAAAAGTAATCTGTTTGGAGGTATAAATGTCGCCCATCTAAGCCCGTACAAGGGTCAGTGAACTGTTTTGTGCTTGCTCTGTATACATTTCACCCACTTCATCAAGGACAGGTTTCCAAATGTACAACCCAATGTTTGTAATCCAGAAGAACTTACCCCATATTGGGCAAAGAGCAAGAGAAGCCCAGACCAGAGCATGGAGCCACATGGTAGAAGGAAGGACAGGAACTCTAGGAGACAGGGAGGTGTCTGCAGCTCAAATAGAGAGCCTCTTTGCTGTGGACCCACCTCTAGACCAATTAGCATAATTACATAAAGCTCCCCCTCTCCAAAGAGCTCCCAAGGTATTTGTTAGGACCTCCAAGCCACACCCACTACGAGTTTACTCTTCTTTTTCTTTAAAGACACTACCCACTCTCTGATATCAAGCCAACCTCTTATGCAAACACTTCTAACTGAAAAGCTCAGTGCACCTTGAACTTCTCAAGGCAGGTACCAGCAAGCAGATGCATGCAGTCAGGAAGAAGTCCCCAGTGTTGCTCGGCTGGGAACATTGCACACTTCCCAGCTGCCATGCATCTATTTCCTAGAAGAGATGGTCTCAAGTTTGGAAGTTTTCTAATCTCACTCTTCAGCCAGTGTTGTTTTCTGATGTTGACTATTCCTGCCAGGTAACCTGAAGCACCAGTGTATACCTCTGTTAATGATCTCACTGCTTTTGGATCAGGGCTGCTTAGCCACAATGTTTGTATTAGTTACTTCTGCTTGCTGTGATGAAACACGAAGAGCAAAGACATCATAAGGAGGAGAAAGTGTCCGGAGGGAGAAGAGTCCATAATGGCAGCGCAAAAGCATGGTGACGTGTAGCAAGCCTGATCATAATACTTAAATGTAAGCTCACAGTAGAGAGTGAACTAGAAATGATGAGAGACTTTAAATTCTCTAAGCCTACCTCCACTGACATACTTCCTCTAAGAAGTCTATATCTTCTAAATATCTCCAAACAGCACCACTAACTGGGGATCAAGTGAAAGCCCAAGACTATGGGAACAGTCCTCATTCAAACACAACATTGTCCTTAAGTCAAATAAACTTTGTGAACCACAATCCTTTGTCTAATCATCCACATATGCATCTATCTATGAATTCTTTCTTTCTTGGAGATTTTATTTACTTTTTGTGCATTTGACTGCGTATATATCTATGCAGCATGTGTATACAATGCCCGCAATGGCCAGAAGAGGGAGGTCTTCAAGACACCAGGAAATGGAGTTATAGATTGTGAACCAATGTATGGGTTCTAGAAACTGAACATATGTCCTCTAGAAAAGCAGCCATTGCTCTTAATGGCTGAGACACATCTATAGCCCTTATCTATGAATTATTTAAAATGTCCAAAATGTTTTGCATTAGCACCACTTGAATGTACCTAGATAAAGCAAAATAAAAGAGAATATGTACTGTTTGATTTCTGATTTCACTATGTGGTGTTGTTCCTGTTTCTTAACCCCAGCAGCCCAGGAGCCTTGGAAAGAAGCATGTGTCTCTAATACAGTGATAAGACATTTGGAAAGTTTGTGGTGAAGGAAGGTGTGACTATAAAGCATTGCTTTGACCTTGTTTAAGAAAGAACCCTGATATAGCTGTCTCTTGTGAGGCTATACCGGGGCCTAGCAAACACAGAAGTGGATGCTCACAGTCAGCAATTGGATGGATCACAGGGCCCCCAATGGAGGAGCTAGAGAAAGTACCCAAGGAGCTAAAGGGGTCTGCAACCCTATAGGTGGAACAACAATATGAACTAACCAGTAGTCCCCAGAGCTCGTGTCTCTAGCTGCATATGTAGCAGAAGATGGCCTAGTCGGCCATCATTGGAAAGAGAGGCCCATTGGACTTGCAAACTTTATATGCCCCAGTACAGGGGAACGCCAGGGCCAAGAAGTGGGAGTGGGTGGGTAGGGGAGTTGGTAGGGAGAATATGGGGGACTATTGGAAATGTAAAAGAAGAAAATACCTAATTTTAAAAAATAAAAGAAATTAAAAAAAAAGAAATCAAGTCAAACACTTTTTGTGGGGGACTGGAAAGGACAGTCTTGGTGGGAGAGTAGTGGTGTCTGGAATGGGAACAGGAGAAGTAAGTAAAATAAGACTTTAAAAAATATTAAATTGCTTGGGAATGGAGAAATTGGCTCAGTTGTTAAGTGCTAGAGCTCTTGCTGCTATTGTATAGGGCCTAAGTTCCATTCCCAGCATCCATTTGAGTAACTCACAACTACATGTTAATCTAGCTCCAGGGAATCCAGCATGCTGTTCTGGCCTCCAGGGGCATTTACAAACACACACACACACACACACACACACACACAGAAATGCATGTGTGTATAAAAAATAAAATCTTTAAATGAAATTCTATTGTTTACAGGAAGAAAATGACAACCGATTTTACATTTTGCAATGACAGCAAAGCAGAGGTGAGTATAAGAGAGGGAATTTGCATACTGATGGGTTTGAGTGACCTGGCTCTTTGGTAAAGTTGATGGAACAAAACAGTGATCGAGATCCTCCATGTGTCTCCCCATGACACATCAAGCAGTTGAGGTGTTCACACACCAAAGTATCCTCATAAAAATTAAGGAAATTTAGGGAGCCCAGGTAGAGTGTTTGATTCTAGTATGTGAAAATAAATACTCTGATGAAGGCAGGTAGGGAATATGATACCTAGTCCAAACACCCAGAGAAGAGAAGTATGTTCCAGCCAGGAAGGAATGGAGATCCAAATCCAGCCCTTAAACTTCAAACAATGTGTTTCTTCAACTCAGAAAATGCAAATGTCTAGGAAGAGAGATGACACAAATCTTATAGACCTGAAGGCAAGAACTGAGACCACACTAATGGGAAGGAAGATGGGCATCCATTTATCTGCAGAAAGACAAAAGTGAGAGATGAAGACTCAACCAAACTTGTGATCTAAAAGCTTCTAAAGGAAAATTTCAAACTGAAATAAAGGTATGTTAAGGAGTAAAAAGAAATAAAAATGTGGACAGAAATAAAACAGATGGCTCAAAAATTACTATACAAACAAACCCAAATGGTCTAATATAAATTTTGTGTATAAATCATTTGTATATTTACTATAAGAACTAATATCAAATTGATTGGAATAAAATATTCATTAATATGGTGGTGTGGTGTGAGGAGCGGGTGTGGCGGCAGTCCCAAAGGCGCCAGGGACTGTAGCTAAGTCGCATGACTTGCACTTGACTTCCTCATATAAGCCACAAACATCTTGAGAGCTGCACAGGTGTACCAGGATACCGGTGAATCCATTTTGATGGAGATATGCCCCTGCTGCTCTGATTAGCTGAAGCTGCGTGCCTGGTGAGGTGGCGTGGCCTGCTGTGAGTGGATGGGAATTGAGAGTATAAAAGAGTGAGAGGCCCAGGGTTCGAGGGAGATATAAACAAGAAGAAACAGGACTGAATAAACGTGTGCAGAAGGATCCTGTTGCAGTGTCGTTCTTCCTGGCCAGTTGGGCGCGCGCAAGAAGTGGTGCCAAAATCCAGGACAAGAAAGACCCCTGTAGCGAAGACCCCCTGCTACAGGGAGGATTCAGAACTGCATCACGGGGAAGGAGCGGTTAATAAAGGTTCCTGTAAAACAGACTGTTGAGAAGGATCCAGCGTGGATTCAGAACTCTTCAGCTGGGGAACGGTACTGGTAAGTCTCCTAAATTGATCCCCAGGTTAAAGGGGGGTATTTTTAAGAGAAAGAAGAAAGATGAAGACTGAATAAACTGCTGTTAGAAGGACTGGTGGTCGTGTCGTTCTTGCTGGTCGAGAGCGGACGCGACAATTGGTGGCCCGTACGGGGAACTGACTCCCCCACCGAGTTCAGAACTTTCAGCAGTCAGTAGTTGCCTGCAGGGTAAGTTCACGGTAAGTGAACTGCTCCCAGGAGTTTGGGAAGGACCTCAAATAAAATAAGAGACAAGCATAAAGTTGCCAGGAAGCAGGCACAAGGTAAAGAAAGGTTCCAGGCTTTGGGACAAGTTAAGGTTCCTGGCTTTGGGACAAGTTAAGGTTCCCGGCTTTGGGACAAGTTAAGGTTCCTGGTTTTGGGACAAGTTAAGGTTCACGGTTTTGGGACAAGTTAAGGAACTATGATAAGCTCAGTGTAGTGATCAATAGATCCTCGCTGTGTAGTTATGCTTTTTTCTCCCATTGACCCTTTGTGGGTAGGTCTGATAGTTTTGGTCTTGTTTGTTCTGATATATG
Organism: Mus musculus; assembly: GCF_000001635.26. NCBI lineage: Eukaryota > Metazoa > Chordata > Mammalia > Rodentia > Muridae > Mus > Mus musculus. The sequence continues at coordinate 93,083,983 of NC_000074.6, forward strand.
GACTCTGTTACTGTTTGAAACTGTGTGTAGAGGCAGTCAAGACAGGTCAGAAAATCCTTACAGAGCAACAAGAAAGTATGTCAGAAGAGGAGAAGGGCTTAAAAAGAAAAAAGAAAAAGAAAGGAGACACAGTGTTATCAGGTGGACAGAAAAGACGAAATAAAAGAGCCGAGGAGGAGGAGGAAGGCAAATTAGCTTCTGCACCCCCTCCCTATGCCTCCTTGGCAGCCACCTATAGGCGGACCTTCTGTCCGGAGGTTTGGAGAAAGGTTAGATTCTCCTTGCTGGGATGTTCTATTTTCACTGACCAAGCAGGGCAGAGATATCATGAGCCTCTAGATTTCAAAGTAGTCGGGAATTTGGCTGAGTCCATGCGGACATACGGCCTAAGTGCTTCCTATAGTGTGGCTCAAGTAGAGGCCTTGAATAGACACTGCATGACGATGTCCGATTGGGCAGGCTTGGTGAAGGCATGCCTTTCACCTGGGAAGTATTTAGATTGGAAAGCCTTCCTTATTGAATTTACAAATGAACAGGCAGTGGCTAACTCTGCTGCAGGAAATCCAGCATGGGATAGGGATATGCTGCTTAGTCAAGGTCGATTTGCACAACAACAGAAGGGATATACACTGCAGGTGAATCAGATTGCTATAAGGGTGTGGAAATCATTGCCCAACAGAGGGGAAGCTAGTGAAAACTTGACTTCTCGTATTGACTCCCCAGATGGACACACAGGTGATTGAGGTTGTGGTCCATCCCCCCTGGGGATCGACCAGATCAGGTGTTGATGTGGGCAAGAGGGTCTGTTTGTGTGTTTCCACAGGACAGGACGGAACCTCTTTGGGTGCCGGAGAGGTTGGTGAAACGCTGCAAGAATTAGGCTCCTGATCCAGTTGCCCCTGTGGATGTGGTGGAGGGTCCCACAAGCACAAACAATGGAGTAGAGATGGGAGATCCTTTCGGTGTTCCAGAAGCCAATACCAGCTCGAAATGACGTTCAAATTTTTCCATGCCTTTTTGATCCCTGAATTCCCCTTAAAGAGATAGCCCCTCTGGCTATCTATCCCTTGCTTCAGGGAAGATGAGTGGGGATGAGAGCCCTGGGATGTATGCTTGTTATAGTGTGTGTGTGTTGTGTGTTTGACACGTGTTAGGTGCAGAGTGTGCGGGCCCGCACTTTCACCATGGTAGCGTAGGCTTTTGCTGCAGTGGAGGTGGGACAATCTCCTCAGATTCGGTTTGCCGCTCTAAAAGAAATTATGCTGCGTTATGCCGTGGGGTGCGAGGCTAAGCACTGCACAGAGGATAGCTTGCTGTTGGCATCCTGTGGAAGCCACGTCTGATTGCATGAAGGTTCAGTGTCCTAGTTCCCTTCCCCCAGGAAAAACGACACGGGAGCTGGCCAAGACCTCTCTGGGTGATGAGCCCAAGGGATGGTTTTGTGTAGGGCCCCTATGCTTGCACACTGGGGATCAGACCTCTACCTTCACCCATGAGGCTTGCTTGCAGCAATTAAGATCTGGCCATAGATTAATTAACATCCTGGCCTTTTGATTCACCTGCCGCAAGCAAAACACAATCTCCCCAGGTGTGGCTTGGCATGATAGAGAGGTAGTCAGTGATAAGACTCCCTGGGCATGTCACCAACCTAAGACAGGGATCAAACCAATGCTGTTTGTCTCCCAAGGACGGGTAAGGGGCATGGCTGCGGGGGGCTATCTACAGACATTCTCTCTGCCAAAAAAGAAAAAAGGGGGAGATGTGAGGAGCAGGTGTGGCGGCAGTCCCAAAGGCGCCAGGGACTGCAGCTAATTCGTATGACTTGCACCTGACTTCCTCATATAAGCCACAAACATCTTGAGAGCTGCACAGGTGTACCAGGATACCGGTGAATCCATTTTGATGGAGATATGCCCCTGCTGCCCTGATTAGCTGAAGCTGCGTGCCTGGTGAGGTGGCGTGGCCTGCTGTGCGTGGATGGGAACTGAGAGTATAAAAGAGTGAGAGGCCCAGGGTTCGAGGGAGATATAAACAAGAAGAAACAGGACTGAATAAACATGTGCAGAAGGATCCTGTTGCAGTGTCGTTCTTCCTGGCCAGTTGGGCGCGCACAAGAGTGTGGTGGTTTGAATATGCCTAGCTCCGGGAGTGGCACTATTATTAGTAGGTGTGGTCTTGTTGGAGGAAGTATGTCACTGTGGAGGTGGGCTTTGAGACCCTCCTCTTAGATTCCTGGAAGATAGTCTTCTCCAGTTTGTCTTTGGAACAAGATGTATAACTCTCAGCTCCTCCATTGCCATGCCTGCCATGCTTCCTGCCATGATGATGATGATGGACTGAACCTCTGAACCTGTAAGCCACCCCAATTAAATACTGTCTTTTATAAGAGTTGCCTTGGTCATGGTATCTCTTCATAGCAATAAAACCCTAATGAAGACAGTAAGCAAGATACAAGTTGGTACATGAACAATTCAATGTGTGGGGAGGAATAGAATATTTTTATGACTATATTTCTGCTTTCCTTTCATTTGATCTTTACTACCAATGTTATATTATTACAAAATATATGAATATAATAAAAATCTCTGTTAATAATCCTCATAGTAGCCAGAAAAACAGACATCTACAGTGGATGAACCATGGGTAATTAGTAAGGAATCAAAATGTGTCAAGTAAAATATCATACAGTGCAGTCACACCAGCATCGTCTCCCTCTTACTTCCTCAGTTACCCTCTCTGCTCTCTGATAGCACCATCTTCCATGCAAACTGCACTCAAACCCGTGTCAAGATCTGCTTTCTGGGAATCAAACTCAAGATATCCAGTTGAGCATCTGTAACTTTGTTATTAGCTGTCTTCAAATTAAGGATTGTCATGTTTTCCTGGTGAGTTGACCCTTTAGTCATAATTGAGGCTTCCATTTTTCCTCTACTGTATTAATTTATCCAATGTCAATGTTGAGACCTGAATTTCCTTTTGACGATCTATGGGTTATGTCTGGTGCCATATTTTTACTTTTAACTTATCTGGACTTCTGAGTACTTGTATTTACATTGCCTTAGAAAGCATCATTGATCTACATGCAATACAGACACAGATATAGACACACATACACAGACACAGGCACACAGACACACAAACACACACACTCACTTATATGTGCATGTGTGTTACAAAAATACTAGAAGCAGTTTCTTAAATGCACTCTGGAGCTTTATCAGAGGTAGGATGGGCCTCCTAAGCAGATCCATCATGTCTTTGGAAATGACACTTGTCAAAGTGCACTGTGTGGTTAAGGAGAGGGTGTCTGCATATTTTGCTGGCACCAAAATAAGAACCTGTCCTGCTCTTGTTCACTAATTTTCCAGAGAAGCAAGAAAGAAATGAGGGAGCAGGGACACCAAGAGCCACTAGCTTTCAAGAAAAAAAAATATCTAGAATTGGACTCATTACACACTGTTGGACCACAAGAGAGTATTAGAACATCATTTTGGGAAAGCTTTAAAATTTCACCTTCTTAGATAAAAAAATACCCAATTTTATAACCATACTGTTATGATTTTTAAAGTTCAACATCCTGTGGATCTAATTAACTTAGCTGCTTCCCCATCCTGCCAGCAATGTTGTCACACACCAGAAGTAGCACACGGTCATTCTCCAGAATGGCCTCTCTACAGCAAGGGAAATGTTTCTGTCTCTGTCTCTCTCTGTCTCTCTCTCTGTCTGTCTCTCTTTCTCTCTCTCTCTTTCCCTCTCATTCTCTCTCTCCCCCTCTCATTCTCCCTATACACATCTTATATATTTAGACCAAACAAATTTTCTTGCCTTTTCTCGCTGTAATTTCAGAGAAGAGCACCTTGTTACCTTATGAACACGGTCACAGAGATTTTTCATAAGGTAACTTATTAGTTTCTGCTGTGCAAATTGAGACTACCTTTTAAACAAGTTAAACTAAATCAAGGGGTGAACAGCCAGCAGATAAAGTTTTTATCATTTTTTTTTCTTTTGAACATCAAACACAGAACAACAATCATTCAAACAAAGAAACAAAAACAGACATAAATGTCAGACATGGACAGATTGATGGACCAAGTACAGACAATAGACAGAGAAGAAAGAGACCTTGATGTCCCAAAGGGACCAAGATATCCTAACTAAGAGACCCAGAATGAGAACTAAGTATAGGACAAAGCTCCATTAGGATCCAGAGAGGAAGCAGGACATCTCCCCATTTCCTCCTGTCTCTAGGAGAGCTCTGAACTAACTTATATGCGCTTGCAGGATAGCTCAGAGGCTTAGATGCCCACCTGGGGCCAAGTGGAAAGCATCTGGTAGTCCGCTCTTGTTTGCCTGCCCAGAGCATAGGAGGAACTCCGGACATGGGCTATCCTCCCTCCCACCTCTTTCCCCAGCCTCCCTTTTTGTTCCCACAGATGGTAGCAGAGTGATGGTTACGCCATCCACGGGAGACAGAACCAGCTAAAGAAGATGCTTCACACACAGAGAAGTACATCAGACCTCCAAATTTCCCGAGACTGTGAGTGATCGAGTTTTTAAAAACTAGCTCTCTCTCTCTCTCTCTCTCTCTCTCTCTCTCTCTCTCTCTCTCTCTCTCTCTCTCTGTGTGTGTGTGTGTGTGTGTCTGACTCTCTCTGTCTCTGGCTCTCTCTCTCTGTCCCCCCCACCCCCTTTCCCTCCCTACCCCCACCCCCCTCCCTCTCCAGTGTTCCTGGCCAGCTTCCTCCCTGCTCCTTCAGTTGTTAACTCTCACAGGTTTCAGCTGTGGCAGAAGGTTTCAGGTTTCTGTAAACTCTCCTGCCCCTCCTGCCTTGCTCTAGGCTTTGTGTGTGTGTGTGTGTGTGTGTGTGTGTGTGTGTGTGTATGCAAATGACAGCTTACACAGTACTGACTGCCTGCTAAGGCAGTACTTGCTCTAAGCTCTGTTTTCCTCTGCCAGCTGGTGTGAGGTTCCCTGAAGTCGTTTTGCAGGCTGGAGGACAAAATTTGTGCTCTCTTATTGGCTAAAAAGCCTTTCTTAACCCTTTACCTTCTGCTTTCCTAGAAAACACAAAGGGGGAAGAAGACAAAGCAACTGCAGGGTACAATGGACCCCTCCCCCCATCCAGCTAAGCCCGCAAAAACTGCACCGGAAGCTGTGCTCCCCTACAGGAACACCTGAATTGTACTTTTCAACCCAAAATTTTCTTGCTTCTTTAAGTGTTTATTTTGTCTCTAGTATTCATGATATATGTCCAAAAAATTCTCTCAACTTGTTTAAGATTTCCCTTAAGGTTCAAAAATCATCCAATCCTTAATTAGCAAACAGTTTTCTTTTACAGATGAACTGTTAACTCCCTACTCCAGATACACAATTAACATAATATTTTCTTCCTCAGCCATCCAAAGGGACCATGATGTGCTCCTAAGCAAACCATTGCAGGCATAACTTTTGCTATTCACCCTATGCAGACATACTCTGCTGGTGTTCTGTTCCTCTGTTACAATTACTCTACAGGTCTATCTCCACATAATGCCTACTGCCACAGATCCACCTGATACAACAACGCCATCTCCTGAGATCCACAGACAAAAGCTGACTTCCTCCAAAAACTTCATCTGACTGAAGACTCCAAAGACACGCACTGAACCCCTACAAAAGACAGACTTGGGACCTTCCAGCTATAGATGAACTCTCTTGCCAAATCCAAATGGCTGCTGAACTTTGGGGAAAGTTACATGATAGTGAGGAAAACATAGTATCTATCTAGATTAATTAATTGCTGTTCAAAACTGATGTTATTACCCTCAAATTGTACTGCCAATGGAAAAATTAATTGATTGTACAATCTCTTGCCTTCTCAACTCTTACCCTTAACCCTCTTTACTACTCTGGCTTTGTTCTGCTACTTTTCTAGGCTATATATTTTCTTCTGATACTTCCACTCCACACTAAGCTTTCACCACAAATGACACAGTCACACAGTGACTTCCCTTTTTCTTATAAAAAGCAGATGATGGAGATGTGGGGCATTGGGCTATGCACAGATAGCCTGGTTTCCAGTTGAGGCTAGATGGTGAACCCAGGACCCGGTGGTGATAATTCACCTACATGGGATGGAAGGAGTGCTCTCATGTCTCTTGGAACCCTGGATCCTGTAGAAGTTACTGCTCCCCTCAGCCCCCACAGGAGATGTGTGTGGCTAGCACTCACATAGGCAATGTCTCAAACTGACCTTCAGGCTAAACTCCTCCCCAGTTACCTAGCAACAGAAAATATAGCAGCATACTTTAAAAGGGGCTGTTTGGCCCCACCTCGCTTTCTCACTTCTCTCACTCCTCTCTCCTCCTCTCTCTTCCTCTCTCTCCCTCTTATTCTCTAGCCTTTCTTCTCTCTCTCTCCTTTTCCCCCTTTCTCTCCTCTTGGCCATGGCCTGCCTGCCTCTCTCTCTGTCTCTCTCTCTCTCTCTGTCTCTCTCTCTCTCCCTTCTCTCTTTCCCGCTGCCTTTCTATAATAAGGCTCTAAAACCATAGACAGTCTCTGCTCATCAAGGCCCACTGTGCAGACTCTTGCCTGTGTGGGAACCTCTCTCCCATAGCCCCGGGCGACAGGGTGTTGCCCCGGGGCCCTCTGGTCGGGGTCTGCCCCTTGTGCACCCCCGTTGAGTGGGGTCAGTGGCTTAGATGCCCACCTAGGGCCAAGTAGAAAGCATCTGGCATCCCTCCTATCTTCCCTCCCCCTCCTTCCCCTGGCCCCGTTTAGTTCCCATATCTCTTTTGATAAAGCATCCTGTACAGGGGACAACTGCTTTTCTGAAACCTATACTCTCTTTCTGATGTCATTTTTATATTTACCATTCCTACTTCTGGGAACTATGGACAGCATAATTCTACTTGATATAAGATTTTTTTTTTAACATTTGTTTTTTAAACCCTGCTCCTCTCACCTGGAGCAGGTCTTTTTGTTTGCAGACAAATGTCTGTTTAGAATTCCTTTGTCCCATTGTGCTGTCACCCCTAGGTAAAGTTGGCATTGGGTCAACACCTCCTCAGCCTAGCCTGTATCCCCTCAAATGCACCTCCTGCAAGAACAGCCTCCAAAAAATAAAATTTATATCTAGTGTTACCATTACTGTGCAGGATACTATTAGTTTTCTTATATTTTCTGTGGAGCGCCACGCAAGTCAGCATTTCTCAGTGGGTTTCCACCCATACCCGTTTTCAGGCCCCTTGTTCAGGCACCACCTATAGCTATCCAGTGGTCATGGACAAACTGGGTTTACCTGTTTGGGGAGCTGGAAATGAAAAAGAGACAGGGGTGGGGGTGGGTGGCAAGGGAGAGAAGAATGAAGGCAAGACAAGGTTCTGATCAAGGCTCCAAGTTTAATATTCAACACCACATTTATATAGGGAAAACCCATAGACTCATCCTTTGTTTCAGCTGGATTAGTTGCAAAACAAGGTCAGTGGGTCATCTATTATTCTAAGTTCTTGTAGGAAGTTGCATGTACAATTGGGGCAGATGACTCCACCTACCTCATTAAGGTCCGTTGTGACAGTCCATTGTGATGAGCACTCAAGGTCTGTTCAGCCTGCTTATGGCTGGAAAAAAAAAACATGCTTATGGCTGGGAAGGGCACAGTTTTGTTTTGTTTTAATTTAATTTGATTTCTGAGACAGGGTCTACTAGGTGTCTTTGTTATACCTGGGTCTCACTGTATGCATCAATTATACATCAGGCTGCCTTTAATTTTGCCTATGTCTAGCTCCTGAGTTCTGGGATTAAAGTCTCATGACACAACACCAAGCATCTTTTTGTTTGGTTATCATATTTTTCAATCTCTATTCTTTCATAAATATATCTTACTGTTTTTGCTCTAGTTTTATGTTTCTTGTTAGATCTTAAGACCAATCGTTCTAGTTTTACACCCATCCTAATGTTGGCTGTCTACTGTTCTATTTCTTCCCTACCTCACCTCTCTCTTACTCTTTCCCATTCCCCCTTCTTTTTGCCTCTTTGTATGCTTTAATCATCTTTAAGCCCCGAGTATGATAAGAACATCCTAGCTTCATTTTTTATCTACATTCCCACCTCTATATTTTCCTTCACTTGATATAATACCTATATTTCCACAGCCTGTTTCCATTCTGTTCCCAACCTGATCAAATTATAGCTCAGTCCACACTATAATATCCCTGTTCCTCTCAACTCTACCAATTACTAAGCTCCAATGATGAATGTTCTGAAGTGGCTGTTAGGACATTGGCATGGTGGGCCTATCCAGATGTTGGGGTGGCTTCCATAGTCATATATATATATATATGTCATATATGTATATATATAGTGTATGTGTGTTTGTATATTTATTCAACAATTAAATTAAGAAAAAGGATGGAAGTACATGAGAAGTGTTGGAGGGAGAAAAGGAGAGGGGGAAATGATGTAATTATATTTTAATTTTTAAAATGGTTGGACATGGAGAAGGTAAAAAGAATACTTGGGGGATTTTGATAACATAATATATATTGAATTATAAAAACTAAATAATTTAATTTTTAACAAAGCACCCAAACATTTGGATGTAATAAGGAATTCAGTGTGCATATGAAAAAAATTTCATAAGAAATAATGAAAAAAAAAAGAAACTAAAATGTTAAATGTGAAACTAGCCCAAGTCAAATATAATCTTTTTAATACAATGGGTCAAGTAGGAGATAGACTATCAGGAATGGATAACAAGAAACTGAATTAGAACGTGCAGACACTGACAAAGACCTAATGAATCCCTACACACTGGAGAGGAAAATGAATACTTCCAAGAAACCACAGGAAAGAATAAATTATACCAGTATAGTAGTGAACCAAACAAAGAGGAGTGATACCCAACATTACAAAAACAACAAATGGACATGAATAATAATGCTCGAGAGTCTCTAGACAAAAGATGCAGACTAGGAGATCAGATAGAAAAGAAATCGGGATCCACCTGTTTGTTGCCTCCAAGGAGTGAGTGTTACCATGGAAGACAAAGAGAGCCTAGGATCAAATGATGGAGAAGGCTTTTCAAGAAGGTAGAAGCAGAAAGGAAGAAATTCTCTTTGTTCCCCATCTGAAAGACATCAAATTGGTATTTGTCAGGAGTCACAGAGAAGGTTACTTTATATTGATTAAGGGAAAAATTCATCATGAAGATGTGACAATTCTGAACATTTATACACCAAAATATCAGCACTACAAGTTTCTAAATGAAAAAAAAAGTATTTGTTTTAAATAGATTGAACCCAAGGGAATTATAGTGGGTGACATTAGCACTCCACTGTCACCACTATATAGAGTACCTTGACCTAAAACCAGAGAACCATCTGAGGTAAATGACATTAATATAAGTCAAATGGACCTAAGAGACTTCTGCAGGGCATCCCATCCAAATACTCCAGAGCCCAGAATCTTCTCAGCAGCTCATGAGACTTCCTCTATAATAGATAATACGATACCCAGAGCAGACCTTAACAAATGAGAAAAAAAAAAAACTGACGCATTTTTTTTGTTTTATATCTGACAATGAAACGAACCTAGAAATCAACAGCAAAAGAATCTAGAGAAGAGACATAAACTCGTGAATATTGAACAACACACCTTTAGATGACAAGGAATCGTTAACAAAGTTAACATGGAAAGTTGACATTTCTTGAAAACTCAGCACAGCTAAACTTCATGGTCGTGATGAAGGCGGTCCTAATGAGGGTCAAGGGAAGAAAAGGACAATTTCCAGTGCACTTTTATATGGCTGGGAGCTTTCTGAATCTTGAGTAAGAGGAGGAAAGCCCTAGGTTTCCTCATTAGTTTTTTTGTTTGTTTGTTTTGTATTGTTTTGTTTTGGTTTTTTTTTTTCCACACTTGGGGAAGAAGGGAAAAGGAAAAGTTAAGGGCTCCATATAAAACTCTGAGTCAGTCAGAGGAATATCATTCCATCTCCTTCTGGAGCGGCTTCTTTCAGCTTTGGCTTCTTGCCTTTGTGTTCCTCACCAGATCTATCCAGCAACTGGCATCAGGGACCTCAGAAGCCGCTCACACTGCACAGCTCCTCCCCAAGGGTTTGCTTTTTCCTCAAAACACCTTTAACTCTTTCTCCACCCTCGCTTGGCCTGGTCCATCTCAACCATCCCTCCTTAGTCTTAGTGCTCAGTGAGGTTCCACACTGGGATACTGGGGGCAATGGCATGGATCTGATATACAGATAAGTGCTTATCTTTCCAAACAGTTAGGTAAGAGTATCCTAGCATAGCCTTGTCTAGGAATTTTAGTGGCAACAGTGCTCCTGGCCCCAGAAAGGTAAGCTGTTCCCTTCATCCTTTTATACCTCCATATGTCTCATCTTTTTTTAAATTTAAATTTATTGGATGTTTTATGTATTTTATTTCAACTGTTATCCTCCTTCCTGGTTTCCCCTCAAGAACCACCCTATCCCATCCCCCCTGCCCCTGATTCTGTGAGGGTGCACCCCCTCCCCCCTTCCCACTCCTACCCCACTGCCCTGGCATTCCCTTACACCGGGGAACGGAGTTTCACAGAACCAGGGGCCTCTCCTATGATTTTCTGGCCATACCACACCACTCCTTACTTTATTTTTTTCTTCCATCCCTTAACTATCCCAGCAAAATCTTTCAACCAGTATACAATTATAATGTACACTCATAACCAAGCAACTTGTTGTAGATTAACAAAGCTCTCCTCCTACTGATGCCAGACAATGCCATCTTTTGCTACATATGTGACTGGAGCCATGGGTCCCACCATGTGTACTCTTAGGTTGGTGGTTTGGTCCCTGGGAACTCTGGGGAGTCTGGTTGGTTGATATTGTTGTTCTTCCTATGGAGTGGCAAACTCCTTCAGCTCCTTTAGTCCTTCCTCTAACTCTTCCATTGGGAACCCCGTGCTAAGTCCAATGTTTGACTGCTAGCATCCACCTCTGTATTTGTCAGGCTCTAGCAGAGCTTCTAAGGAGCTGGTATATCAGGTTCTTGTCAGCAAGCACTTTTTGGCATCCTCAATAGTGTCTGGAATTGGTGTCTGTATATGGGATGGATTCCCAGGTGGGGCAGTCTCTGGATGGCTGTTCCTTCAGTGTCTCCTCCACACTTTGGGAACAAACGTTTCTATGCTAAGTCCATTTGATCTCTCCACAGTATTCATCATTTATCAGACATTTGCCAAAATGTAGTTTTCTCCATAGTAAAATAAAATGCAAAGATTTGAAATTAGAAACTTGTGGATCTTCAGTCTCAGATGCTTGTGAAGCACATATTCTACATATTCTGGAGAAAACAGCCAACCCATTTGATGATACTGGTTTCTAATATTTGTTTTGAGTCAGGGTTTCAGGCATGGCTGGCCTTGAACTTCTGATTCTCCCATCTCTGCATCCTAGGTGCTGAGATGACAAACATGTACCACCACACTGAGGTTTTGCTTCTAATGTGTCTTTGTGTTAAGGCTTCTAGTCTTGTCTGGATCTATACCATCTCAGCCATATACCAGCAGCCTCTTTGGTGCTGTGAAGGAAACCATGTTCTTTTATTCCTATGCTGCCCTCTGCTGGACACTGGGAAATACTCAGGTCAATAAGACTGGTGTTGGCTCTGGTTGCTGTCATGGAACAAGAGAAAAGGATCAATGCTGGTTGTTGGTAGGGCAAGCTTTCTCAGAAAAAAATAAAATAAAATTCTACTGTGGTGGAAAATAGAACAAGTTGCTGCTTGATAAGCTGAGGAAGCCTGTTAGGGACATATGCTTGCAGGATTTAGGAGTGGTTGAAAGAGCCTGGCCTTGGAAACACCCTATTTTGTGAAAATGTGGGGATGCCCTAATCAACATTGAAAGATGAAGGTATCATGTTAAAAGTTGTTAGTTAAAGTGCATATTCAGTGTCAAGGACATTAACAAAATGATTTGGAGAACTTTTTAGAAAATTAGGCTGTATGTACACTACTCTGCTCATACAGTGATCTTCTACAAGAAGTTTGGATCAGATTGTCAAAGTAAATAGATGTCCAGGTGCCATTCATGTACATACATAACTCACCCTCTTCTGTTCTAGGGATCTCTGACCATGCTATACCACCTCCCATTTGTCCCATGGACTGCCTTATTCTTCCGTTGCTCCACACTGCCAGTGGTTGACCTCTGGCCTCTCTTCTCTCTCCCTTCCATGTCAATCCTGAGAACTTCTGAAAATCACAACAACACTCAACTTTATCTTGGGATGTGTCTGTGTGTGTGTTTATGGGGGAGGTAACAAACATGTCATGCAAAGCCTGTATGATTATGGTTATGTGTACCCACACTGAAGACTTTCATGTTTTATTGGAGAATGGACCCTATTTTTACCCTGTAATGCTGTTTCTTGCAGTATCTGTTAACATGATATTCACATAGCCACCACATGTTCTTTCAGTATCTGTTTGGTATACTTGTCTCCTGCCTTTGGATTATCTCTCTCTCTTTTCCACTGTGTGTGTCTCTACTGGGAATGTATACTAACCACACCTCCCCTCCCTTAAAGAAATTGCACAGTCTTCTTACATGCAGCGTGGCAGTCTTAGCCACAGTGTGGTGGACAGGACAAAACTTTCAATCAGAAAGGAAAGGCCAGTGGCTTAGGACTTTTGTTGTTGGGACTAAAGCCAGGGTGAGCTTGTGAGGCTTGGATCTTACACTGGCACCAGGACAGGAAGTGCCCAGGCTTTCTAATCAGCTTTTCCAGATATGGAGATAGAGGTCGCAAAGTGGAGTCAGGCACTGTGTTACTCAGCACATAATTGGGTTTGGGCTTTAAAATCCAGTCTCGAGACCATTGTTAACTAATATGTTTAAGGCTATTTTATTTAGCAAAGTTATTAACAAGGTGAATTCCATTCACTACTTTCCCAAACGTTCATTTATTTCTTCTGCCATTTTCCAAGTTAGCTTTCTTTGAAAGCGAGAATCATTTATCTCCAGCAATCAATTACTATGAAACCTCTTTTTAAAAAAATTTAATGCCTGGCACTGCAAAAAAAAAAAAAAACGTTTAGGAGTTGTGCTTGGTATGCAATATTCAAATCTTTCCATATTATACATTGCATTTTGAAGCAGAGTTGTATAAATTACAGGAAGCTGAAAAATTGCTCATTACTGTAACTTATTCTCTTCCATCTTTGTCCTTTTTTTCCAGGTCCTTCCACTCTGTTCACCTGACCCTCCCAGAGGGTCTCTTTCCATACTTTTACTTTCCACTACAAGTAGACTTCAGTTAGATGTTACCTTGCATCTGCTGATGAAATGGCAGGTTCTGGGATCTGTCTTTGTAGCTCTGATCTAGTCCTAACCTTAGTGAGACCTCGTGTCCCCAGTCTTGGAATTGGGATCCTCTCAGTAATCCTGCCTCTCTCAGGTACCAAAAGATCCCTAGTGCCTTCACCCAGGACTGGGTCTTGCACTCGACTTAGGGAAACATTAAAGCTCTGCTTGCCTGGCCTCAGTGGGTCTTCAAAAGAGCTCTGGGAAGAGAGGCTCCCATACTATTTTTGCAGAGGTAGTGGGGTTTTGTTTTTTCACATAAATAAGTTTGTGCATTATTGTGTATTTGGACCTTCAGAGACAGGTGCCATGGACTGGTCTCAGTCAGCCCCCCTCAATCTGCTGGAGAAATCAGGGTTCCGGACAGGTGGGCAGGAGTTGTTGAGAAACGACAAACAAATACAGACACAAGGGAGTGTGCTGTATTTGAACGTAATTTGTCAAATTGAGCACCAGAGTTTTAATACAGAAGAAAATAGGGAAGTTAGGTGACACATCAGCAAGGTACAATGAGGTTACCTGATGCTTAATAACTCTTACACAAAACAGAGAAATGCAAACACAAAGACTGGCAGGAACTGGGCAATAAAACATCTGAGACAAAGTCAGCTCTGTTTAAGGTTAGCTATATTCTTAGAAGCCAGGGTGAGATCTTTACACTCCGGGCCAAGGGCTTTCATGCCTAAGTCATGGTTCTAATTAGGGAGTTCTGCTCTAGCTAACCTTCTCAAGAATAATGCAATACTCTAAAACCACAGCCCAATCTACTTCCTAAACCATTGTAAATTCCTGTATATGGGAGCAACTTGGCTTTTATTCTAAGTGATAGTGTGTGTGTGGGGGGGGACTTTCTACTAATAAGTAATGTAGTTTGCCATACATAACTATAATAAGAATTCTAAACTTACTTTGCTAAGCTTGCCCTGAAATTTCTAACTCTATGTAGTAGATAGTAATGCCTGATTTCTTTCACTATCTCCCTTACAATATTAGAGGCAATTCTGAATGTCACTGAATAGGCAACATTCTTACTGAATTCCAAGCCCAGGATTGGAATACCTCAAGGACTTCATAGGGCATTGATGAAGGCCAGGAAGCAAAGTTCAAGTTTGCTTAGGTATGTGGCAAGTCATTGCTTGAAGGCACCTATAATAAAACAATACTGAAAGAAAGCACAGAGATCCATTTGCAAGGACAAAATTGGAGCATATGTGCTATTGGATGCCACAGTTCCAGGAGACTAAGTTTCCGTGAACTTTTTGCCTTGGGACTGTGTCCAGGCTTTTGGCCTGTCATGAGTGACACTACTGGAGTGGATGTAGCAGACAGGCTTTGTCCAGCTTTCCTATATGCTGTCATTCTTACTCATGAACACCTGGATAACATCAGTGGAGAAGTCTGTGATGAGTTCAAAGTCCTCTTTGGGTTTGTAATTCTCAGAAGATTTAGGCTCACACACTTGCCCAGAGTGGAGATTAGCATGGCAGTGTGACAATGTTGTCTATGTGGAGATGAATCATAAGGTAATAATCCTATCCTACCTTTCCTCCAATCAGCTATCTCCCCTCACATTCCAGTAACCATTACCCAGATCTTCACCTGAAAAGGTGTCTTTCTATGTCAGTAGCTCTCTTCATCCTCCCACCCCAACACCCATGAGGATGGATTCATTTTCAGCTCAAGACACAATCCCAGATTTGATTTCTAAAAGGAAATTTATTTTCAAATTGTGATACTGTACTATTGTGCAGTTTCCTCTGTAAGATCCATCTTTGGTGAATAGTCATCCTTTGTGGAATAGCTCCATTTTCGCTCCGCTGGTCCTGAGACTGGCAGAGCCTCCCATTCATTTGTGTTCTGTGTGTTCAGTAGGGTCTGTCTCAGGTGGATTCTTAGCCAGGAGCTCAGTCCAGAAAGCCACTTCCTCTGCTTTCAGTCTCTGGGCTTGCTGGGTAGTGGCTCCAATCTGTAGATACCCTTCCTGCTCATCATATTCTGGCCAGTGAGGCAGCCCCTCCCCATTAGGGTTCCTGGAAACAGAATCAAATAGATACCTCTCCTGGGCATATATCCAGAAGATGCCCCAACGGGTAAGAAGGACACATGCTCCACTATGTTCATAGCAGCCTTATTTATAATAGCCAGAAGCTGGAAAGAACCCAGATGCCCCTCAACAGAGGAATGGATACAGAAAATGTGGTACATCTACACAATGGAGTACTACTCAGCTATTAAAAAGAATGAATTTATGAAATTTCTAGCCAAATGGATGGACCTGGAGGGCATCATCCTGAGTGAGGTAACACATTCACAAAGGAACTCACACAATATGTACTCACTGATAAGTGTATATTAGCCCAAAACCTAGGATACCCAAGATATAAGATACAATTTCCTAAACACATGAAACTCAAGAAAAATGAAGACTGAAGTGTGGACACTATGCCCCTCCTTAGAAGTGGGAACAAAACACCCTGGGAAGGAGTTACAGAGACAAAGTTTGGAGCTGAGATGAAAGGATGGTCCATGTAGAGACTGCCATATCCAGGGATCCACCCCATAATCAGCATCCAAACGCTGACACCATTGCATACACTAGCAAGATTTTATGGAAAGGACCCAGATGTAGCTGTCTCTTGTGAGACTATGCCGGGGCCTAGCAAACACAGAAGTGGATGCTCACAGTCAGCTAATGGATGGATCACAGGGCTCCCAATGGAGGAGCTAGAGAAAGTACCCAAGGAGCTAAAGGGATCTGCAACCCTATAGGCGGAACAACATAATGAACTAACCAGTATCCCGGAGCTCTTGACTCTAGCTGCATATGTATCAAAAGATGGCCTAGTCAGCCATCACTGGAAAGAGAGGCCCATTGGACACTCAAACTTTATATGCCCCAGTACAGGGTAACGCCAGGGCCAAAAAGGGGGAGTGGGTGGGTAGGGGAGTGGGGGTGGGTGGGTATGGGGGACTTTTGGTATAGCATTGGAAATGTAAATGAGCTAAATACCTAATAAAAATGGAAAAAAAATAAAAAAATAAAATAAAATATTAAAAAGGAAAAAAAAATAATTCCTCAAGACTGCTCTGTGGCCCTCCATCCCTCTGAGGTCTGAATGGATCCCTGGCTTATCTCAGCAGTGAGGCTGACAACCTCCATAGAGAGCTTACATCTTTAGGAACGGCCCATCTGACTCTAGAAAAATCGCTATAGAGCAATAAGATTACACAGAATGGTCAGGGCTTTTATCACTCAGATTTCAGAAGTCATCTTTCTTAAAAGATATGCCCAGCCACACCCTTTCCACCCTTTTCATCTTTGCCACAAGCCTCACCCATTTCGAGCAAAGTTGGCCCAGAATTTCATCACCATCTTGCTGAGGTTGGTTTCCTCTTCTGAGGCACCCTCTGTGGGGAAGGGAAAAAATGTTTTGCTACGGGAAGTGTGAACCAGATGTAGTTACTTCTGGGAGGTTGTAAGAAAGGCAGAAAGAGATGCTCACTCCTTAATCATACAGTCAAATGCTCCAGTATGAGAAGAGCCTGACTAGTCACTCTGTACATTCGGGGGGGTCAAGGGGAGAGACAGATCAGTGATCCAGAAGTGGGAATGTGTGAATGCATCATGAATCTGCTCCTTTGTTCATCTGCCTTCCCCTCCTTCCTCAGGGTGAAAATGTCACATTCCAGCATGCTCTTTGTTTTGGAGCTTCTGGGTCTTTTCTGAGTTACTTACACACAGTATTGTTATCAATATACTATTAAAAAAAAGTCAGAACTACAAAGGACTAAGGAGTAGTATGCCCATAAGGAGCCATGTGCTGGGGTCATGAGCCTATGCAAATGCTGAGAGTTAAGACAATAAATACATCTGTGAGAGGATTTCCTTAAATAGCACAATATTGGGCTTGAGAGATGACTGACAGGGTCAAGGCACTTGCCACACTTACACCATTAGCATCTGAGCTGTACTACTGGGACTCATTGTAGAAGGTAAGGAAGTATTAAGTTGTTCTCTAATCTCCACAACATTGTTGTGCACATAGCTACATAGACAAAATACAGAAATACACATATAATATACGCACATACACACACCAATACACATCATATGATATACAAATACATACACACATATACTCACACATCTACATACACACATATACACATTTACACACACACACACACACAGAGAAACACACACACATACACATAAACATAAAAAATTAATATTGTTTTATTAACTATATCAGAGATCTCCTGAGAAGATATAAGCCAATTTCCCTAGGATATGGAAATAGAATAGACAGTAAAGGAAAGGTGAGGTTGAGGAGGATGGTGGGAATAGGAGGATCAAGTGAAGAGAGGGAAGTAAGAGGAGGCTAAGGAAGGGAATGTGGGGAGAGACATAAGGGTGACTTGAGGTATAATATGGAAACCTAATACAGTAGAAGCTCCCTAAAATGTATCCATATAGGAATCCAATCTAAATAAAATTGGTGTCAAGTAAGGGCAGGGACAAACTGTGCATCTCTTGTCATTAAAAGAAGCTTTCAATAGTGGGACTGGTTACATCTAATTGAGATGTTTGCCTAAGGGGTTTCGTGGGAAACACAAAACAACCCAGGCTCTTGTCAAGACTAAAGGTTGCTCTCCACAGGTTAACAGGAGGCACCGTTGCTGAAGACAATACCTATACAACTCATTAACCATGGAGATGTCAAGGTGGTGCATACAGAGAGCCTTCACCACTACACTCTAGTGTCTGATATTCTAGACACTCCCCAAAGAGCAGCACAAACACCAAGGCAGCTACAAAACCTTTGATCTACAGTGGTGTCCTGTCTGCTAGATGGCACAAAGCTTGTGGGAGAAACCAACCAACATCTGATTTGACTTAAGTTCCACTCCATAAGATGAAGGAAACCAGATATGACACTGCTTGAATAATGAAGAACTGGAGGCTAGATAGCTCAGGGGCCCGGATAAAGACAAATACTACTGTGTTTACTATACTCATAGTTCAGTTTCTTGCACAGTCACCATCAAAGAAACTTCCTCCTGCAGAAGATTGAAATAAATACAGAGACCCACAGCCAGACTTTAGGCAGAGAATGTTCTGGAATAATCAGCCCTAAATAGGTTGTCTCCATCAAATCCCTCTGTGAGCCGCCTTCTTAGAATGGGGAACAAAATACCCATAGAAGGAGTTACAGAGACAAAGTTCGGAGCTGAGACAGAAGGAAAGACCATCCAGAGACTTCCTCACCCGGGGATCCATCCCATATACAACCACTAAACCCAGACACTATTGCATATGTCAGAAAGATTTTGCTGACAGGACCCTGACCTAGCTCTCTCTTGTGAGGCTATGATAGTGCCTGGCAAATACAGAAGTGAATGCTCACAGTCATCTATTGGATGAAGGAGCTAGAGAAAGTACCCAAAGAGCTAAAGGGGACTGCAATCATATAGGAGGAACAACAATATGAACTAACCAGTACCCCCCAGAGCTGTGTCTCTAGTTGCATATGTAGCAGAGGATGGCCTAGTCAGCCATCAATGGGAGGAGAGGCCCTTGTTCTTGCAAAGATCATATGCCCCAGTACAAGGGAACGTCAGGGCCAGGAAGCAGGAGTGGGTGGGTTGGGGCCTGGGTGTGGGGAGGTTATAGGGAGCTTTGGGGATAGCATTTGAAATATAAATGAAAAACATTATCTAAGAAAAAAAAAAGAAAAGGAAATGGTAGGCTGAATGCTCATCAGGAGATGGCCAAGAGGAAACAAACACAATGACAGCTCTGGAGGGTCCTTATCTTCTAATGACAGTTTAGGGCTCTTTCTTTATTTAAAAAGCATGTTATTTTTAAGTTAATTTAATTGCATTGATAGGAATCTTTTATATTTTTCTTTTACTCTACAGGTCCTTTGCACATATATTATGGTTTTTCTTTCAATGTTTTAATGGGATTCCTGAGTGTGCAAATGAGCGGGTCTCTGTTTCTTTTTTTTTTTTTTTTTTTTTTTTTTTTTAAAGATTTATTTATTTATTTATTTATTATATGTAAGTACACTGTAGCTGTCTTCAGATGCACCAGAAGAGGGCATCAGATCTCATTACAGATGGTTGTGAGCCACCATGTGGTTGCTGGGATTTGAACTTCGGACCTTCGGAAGAGCAGTCGGGTGCTCTTACCCACTGAGCCATCTCACCAGCCCCGGGGTCTCTGTTTCTTGTTCCTTCTCTTGGGCTTTTTTTCTTCTGCTTGTTTTTTCCTTTTCCAATGGGTTTTTATTATATTTACTTTTTTATTATTCCTTAGAAGCCAGTTTGTTTTCTAATGAGAGAAAGAAAGTGGGTGAAGCCGCATGGCAGAAGAGTTGGGGGAGGAACTGGGAGGGTTAAGAGAGGGGAAACTGAAGTCAGGATATAGTATAGTAGAAAAAAGTCTAAGTTCAAGAAAAAGGTAAATATTCATTGTACATAAGGAAAACTATGTGGGAAATTAAATTGTGGTAATCTAGACCTAGGTTGTTGCCCTGTGGGTGATTCACCACCTCTCTTATTGATGTCCCAGGTCATGATTCTGAGAATGACTGTGGCTGGGGACACATGCACTATCTTTTTGTGTGATAGAACATGAGAAAGTTTGAGGACTGCCTAATGAAGTTCAGTTCTGCTATAGAATGCCAGGAAACAAGCATTAGGAGAAAAGGAGAAACTTGCTGAAGACCCCTAAACAAAGTCTGGAGAACCAACTCCTCCTGACTCCCAGAGCACACCTGACCAGGAGACAATACCTTTTAATAGTGGAGCCCCGAATACAAAGAAGATTTCATCGCCATGATCACCCTCAACCGTCTGGGGTCTCTTGTCAGACACGAAGCTTGGGCGATACCGAAACTCATACATGTAGGTGGACACTCCAGCATCTGAGGAGACATGGATTTGTGGACAGTTCATGTTAGCAGACACACACCTCGGTGGCATTGAGGTCTCCATCCTTGAAGAAGATAGTTGGTCACTAGTGTAGGACAGAGGCAGCTTTGGGAAAGCCTGATGATCTGGTTGGGTTGCACAGCTGGTTGAGGTTAAACTGAGATCTGAGCCAGGTGTTTATGGGATGCCGCATGAGTGGATGCAATGCAGGCAGTGAGCGCTTGGATGTGTTCAGTGATGATCCCTAAGAGAAAAGTTTGTGGAGCACATTGTCCCTGCTGACGACTTATGAGCATTTGCTGGGCTCCTTTAACCTGAAAGATCAATGTACTGATGAATAACATGGACGTCAGTGAAGATAACTTGTAAAGCCATGTTCAGGATACAATGGGACTGTAATCTTAATGTGTTGGGGATTTTATTCTTACATAGTCCATGGGTTCTGAGCAAAATTACTGCTAACAATGAACAATAAAATACTCATTCAAAATTATTTATGTTCTGATGCAAAAAAAAAAAGTGGGGCTGAAGAGATGGCTCAGTGGTTAAGAGGACTCAATGGTCTTCAGAGAACCTGAGTTCAGTTGTTCAGTTCTCAGCACCCACACAGCAACATATAACAATCTCTTACCTCAAGTTCCAGTATCGATGGCCTCTTCTCAGTTTTTGGGGCATCAGGCACAACAAACATACATATACAAATATGCCCATACACATACACATAAAAATAAAAAATTACTTTTAAATGAAGAAAACTACATAAAATTGTTCAGTCATCATATGAAATAAAATTATATTGTTATTTACTTAAAGTGGTTTCTTTGGGTATGGGTCTTCATGATAGCCACAATGTGACCTTTTTAGCAAAGCATACAATAAAAATAAAGGATTCGAAGCATGTAAGTCATTCAAGACATCAAGTCATCTGGAAGTGACCAAGAGGGTGAGGTAGAAAGAGCATATTTACAAAACCAGCGGAAACAGCTGCCGTGACTGGTGTTAGTAAGTCCTTGCTATCATAAATTCCTTCCAGTGTAAATTCTCCAATAAAGGGCATGGAGTAAATGAAAGGGCTTTTTAAAGACCAGAGCTTATACAGTCTTAAAATAAACTTTTTCAACTTTTTAAGACATGCATGGACTGCACTTGAGGGCAAATTAGATCTTATGCACAAAGAGGAACCTAAGGAGAAAAGAAATGAGTATAGCTACATCAAAAGCTGAGTTTAAATTTAAAAAATGTTAAAAGGAAAAAAAAAGCCACTATGTACTGGTGAGAAGTCAGAGCACCAATGTATTGCAACAATGTTAAATACAGATCTAATATAACGCAAAGTACATAAACATATAAAACAAATATTAAATACCTGGAGGGGGAGAGAATATAATATCAAAGCAGTAGTGGACTGGCTTACTCCACGTTCAGCCATGATTGTGTCACATAGACAGAAAATTTAGATGCAGGGGACAGGATGGAACTGTAAAGAAGGTCCACAGCTTAACTCCAGCAGGATGTACATTCTTTCTGAGCACTCACAGATCATTCACTGGAACAGATCACACACAGGCACAAGACATTCATGCCTAATTTAGGAAGAGCTATGTGTAGCCTCATCTCTGTCTGCACAGGCCTAAGACCTTGACAGACAGCCCTGTGGAGATCCAATCCCAGTTCTCACCTTCTCTAACCAGTGCACACCAAGGTGCATAAAGGCATGCCAAGGAAATTGAATGTCTCTACACTTCCTCTCCCTATAATACTTCCTACTCTCTCTGGACTTTCTCATCTGGAAGAAGGTCTTGGGAATCCTAGTTCTATTCCTGACCCTGGATTTTTATTCTTTTTGTTGGTTGTTTTGTTTGTGTTTTTTGTTTGTTTTGTTGTTTTTTTTTGTTGTTTTGGGTTTTTTTGGTTTGTTTGTTTATGTCAGAAAGTATTTCATGTAACAGACTGGTCATGAACTCCCTGTATAGCCAAAGAACATCTAGTCTTCTACCTCCTATGAGCTGGAATTACAAACAAGTACCACTAGGACTGACTTCTAAAGTTACTTAGGATTGAATGCAGGATATCCTACATTCCAGTCAGGCACTCTATCAACTGAGCTACGTCCCTAACCTCACATACTCTATACATATATCTACATATATAAACACACACACACACACACACACACACACACACACACACACACACACACACACACACTTGTATATGCCTGTGCTGAGAAGTGGGCAAATCAGAGACAGGCTATTGGCTCCATTTCCTCCCATTTAACACATAAGATTCACATAAGACTCACCTCTGAGGCTACGGGACAAGAGCACAGCCGGGATACCAAAAAATATATCTCCAAACATGTCCAGGATAAGCTCACTCTTTTTGGCAGGGTCATCTACCCCTCTTAAGTACTGCTCAATGACTGCTGGAATCATACTTTCAGAGATGTTCTAAAATGAATCAGAAAATGACCACTCTTGCTTAGCTGCAGACAGTTAAGATGACTTCATGACTCATGGACAACCTGGGCTTTGTACCAAATCAGCCTGCTATACTAGGGAAGATTTTCTAGATCTACCTGATGTATGTCATTATGTTTAGAGGTCAGGTGTCTGAAAATTATGTTCTCTCATTGTCTGTGGTGGGAAAGACCCCTTTGCCTGGTACCACCTGACAGACTGAATACTGTCATCTCTAGAGGAAGTAAGTATCTAGTATTTTCCCTTGTTCTATAGGGAAAGGTGCCTTTTGTAGCCTAGCAAGTGAAATGGCTATATCTAGAGAATGGAATAAAAAAAAAGACATGACTCATGAGATTTGCTAGTCAATAAATCTTTTGTTTTATGTACAGAGTCCAGAATATCTGTTCAGTGATCTACTGATAACAGAAGCTCATGCATCAGAAAAGCAGGGAACCTACAATTTGTAACTGTCAGAGTGCTCGCCTATCTGATATGCCTCCTGATCACTTCTTCTTAGACCTCCAATGTATAAACCTGATGGTCCTTTTTGGTCATGGAGTCAATCTTTTCTAGGTATAAAGCTCTCCAAATAAATCTTTGCCCTGGCAACTGGCCCTGGACCCTTGGGGAGTTTTGATTGGTGAACAACAAGTGTGAGTTTGTTACACTGGGATGCAAAGAAGATGGAGTGGAAAATTGGGAGAGACACCCCAGTCACCATCATTGTTTGCGGCCATTAAATTTGTCTGTGATCAAAGCAAGTCACTGACCTTTGGTTTTCCAACCAATTCCCACATCTCCCTAGACTCTTACAAGTTCAGAGTGGAACCTCCTCAAGAGAAGACTGGCCGTTTCCTCATTCATTTTGCCTTCAGGGAGTAGATTTTGCAACATCTGTTAAAGACACACATAGTAAGATATTGATGAATTCCAGTAAATTAAGAAGAACCAAACAGAAAAAAACAGGAAAACCAAATGAAGTAAAGGTGCTTAGGGGGTGGTGTTAACAGATATGGGAGTTTATGATTCTCAAAAAAATCAGCAAGCAAAACTAATGGACTTATATTAATAAAGCTAAGCCATAGAGAGAAGACAGTCACGTGACTGTATTTCATACACTAGGAGGATCAACATTCCTCAAGGCAGCAGATCTTTCAGGCCAGTGTCATATGGAAGCCGAATGCTCAGGGACAGAGTACACAGGCCACACACCCTCAGACTCAGGTGACAGGGGAAAGAGGTCCTCGCATTGTGTTTCTCTGTCTATGTTTCTGTGATGCCCCATGAGGTCCTTCTGCAAGAGAGTTGCAGAACACTGGGAATGTGCTGAGCCTGCTCATGTTTGCATTCAGAGATCTGCTCTGGTTTCAGTGTGTCTTTTAGCATTGGAAACCACGCCACAGGCCAAAACCAGGGCCCTAAAATGTCTGCTGGAGAGAGCTCAACATTGCTGAGTTTGGTGGTGGGCAGTCAAGGCCCTGAGCCCCTCTTGAGTAGCTACTTTAGAAAGTTTCTAATTATTAATTCCTTTTCTGGCACAGATATAAATTAACACTGAAGGGGCTTTATCAAGAATTCTCAAAACAAATTTACTTTGTAAAGATATAAGCCTCTTTAAATGGTAGTCATCTGGGTGCATAAACCTCAGTCAGAGCAGGGAGCATGATGGCTGAACCTCTGTGGAGTGTATCTAAGAGGTCTGTACATTCTCACCATTGGAATTATCCAGCCAAACTCTTGCTTGTTGAAGCCCACTATGTAGGGGACAGTGTTGAAACTCTTCTCAGCCAGGATCTCTTCTGGTGCCTTTGGCAGCACCACTCCGTCAATCATGGTGGACAGGGAGATATTGTACTGGGTAAAACAGGAATGCAGTACTTATGAATACCATAGCTTACCTTTGAGCCACATCTCCCCTTTGCTGGTCTGAGAGCTTGCCAAGCATAAAGACTTCTGTAGCTATAGACACAGAAACCCAATGTTCTAAAGACAGTGGCTGAGCTTAGGAGACTTCAAGGTCAGAACTGTGAGGCAGGGACCAGCACAGCAATGTTGGTAGGGAATTGGGGAGAGGAGAATTCTCACTTACTAGTAAGGGCTGATTGCCTCTGTTTATCCATTTGTGAATCTGCTTGCTCTGAGATATGTTGTTGGCTTTGAGAAGACTGAGCTTATAACTGGAGGAGCCTAAACTGCAACCCTGTTTCTATTTACGGAAAGAAAATACTACAGCAAGCACCACATTCTGCCCAATAGAGAGATAGTAGAAAATACCACCTGGGCACAACTACTTCCACCTTGTGAAAGCTGATTAGTGAAGGCAGAATTTTCTAGATCTGCTGAGAGGAACTGCGTTCTAAAGGAAGATGACACACTGGACACACAAAGCTGGTCTTTTTGATATCTGGTATGGTATCTTTGTAAGAATACCATAGACAACTGAAGAGAGTGGGCAGGTCTAAACATCGGGAAGGAATTTAATGAAGTGAGCAAGAAACCAGGAAAGTCAGGACTCATCCCAGGAAAGTCACAGTGGCCTGGACTTGGAGGACTTCTCTGGTAGAGTGTTAGAGAGGTGGCTACAGAGTGGAATTATTTTCTATGTGTAGTATATGGCACATTATTTTTTACCCTTGACTACAATTCCATTTTGTATGCATGACACATTTTCATTACCCATTCTTTTGTTGATAGACAGACATGTAATACAAGTTCTTTTCTCTTATGATTACTGAGGAGGCAAACATAAAAGGGGCAGGCAGAAAACAAAATCAAAATAATTGTTTGAAATGTGTCATAATAAGACCTAATGCTTTGATATATATTCCTGGTTAGCTTTAAGAGCCTAAGATCACCTGAGAAGGGAATCACAATTAGGGATTGTCAGGATCATATTGGTTTGTGACCATGTCTGTGGAGGAATGTTTTGTTTGCCCACTGTGGGCAGCACCATTCCCTGGAAACCATGTCCTAAGATATATAAGATAACTAGCCAAGTACGGGCTTTCCCATGAGGCAGACATCACCCTTCCTCCATAGATTCTGTTGTACTTGTTTCCTTAGCTGAACAAGCCTGCTTGAGATTCTGCTTCATGCCTTCCCTCAATGATGAACCATTACCTAGAGGTGTGACACACATAAACCCTTTACTTCACCAAACTGCTTCAGATCTCAGGGTTTTAATCACAGCGACAGAAAGGAAAGTAGAGCAGAAATATATGTGGCACCTTCCTGTCAGTCATGTCTGTTTGGGGGAGGGTACCATCTCAGTGCAGGGAAGGCTTAATCCTGTAAGCAAAGTCGGGCTTTTAAGAAGGGAAATGGCATGGTCTATTTTTTATTCTCAAGAAGTAAAGAGACTGAGAAGGGAAAGCAGAGGCAGATCTGCAGAAAACAGTCAGTAAGGGCCTGCATGTATTAGCACCTGGGAGGTGAAGGAAGACCCTGGCAACAGCAACCATGAGACCCACAGAAGGGCTACTACTCTTCAGGAATACTGATAGCTGTATGTTGTGGCCACAGGCTTTGCCCTTTTGAGTCAGGGAAGCCAAAGGCATCTTTCCCACTTTTGTTTATCTCATGCCTCACAAACTGCTTAACAATTAGACCACTCTGAAATTCCTTCAAAAGTTCCTGCACTCCAGCCACATGCCATCACCCTACTCCTCAGTCCCTGGTATGATGTAGAAGCCTTGAAGTACAAAGACCTGCACCCCTCCTGCAGTACAAAGTCTTTCCTTCAATCTCCTTGCACATTCCCAGGCCCCTGTTTATATAGTGCATTTCTACTTTGCACTTAGTGTTAAGTTTTATACCTGCAATATAGCCATTTGGGAGCCTGAGGTAGGCAGATCACAAATTTCTAGACTACAGAGTAGGACCCAATCTCAAAATAGCAAATAAACATTAGATGTTAAAAAGAAAAAAGACCAGCGTTCAGAGCTCACTGATCATGTCTCATGTTGATTCATATTCCAACCTTCGTAACTGAAGCAGCCCCTCTCACCTTGGTGACTTTCTTAAGCCTGTTCTTTCCTCATTGCCTTTGAATTAGAAGGGAGGAAAGCAAAGAGACAAATGTAATTGTAATATCAAAACGTAAAAAATAAAAAATAATACAATTGGTGTGTTGTATGTATATATTGACAAACAGACTTTTTTCATAGGAGAATAATTGTCCATTGTTTGGATGGTTGAAGGAATGAAAGATATGTGTTTATCAGATCATTCATGAATGAGGGACATACTGAAAATGTAAGAAAAAATATGGATATATTTCTATGAATTGATGAAAATGTATGAATGAATGGGATGGTTGGTAGCATGAATGAATGAATGAATGAATGAATGAATGAATGAATGAATGAATGAATCAGCATATGATAGATGAAAAGGTAGGGAAATAGATGGCTATCCTAGGAACATAAATGAGTAAATATCTCATAAATCCTAGAGAAGTTGTCTACTACTGTGTTATAATGTAATTTTTTTTCCATTTTTTATTAGGTATTTAACTCATTTACATTTCCAATGCTATACCAAAAGTCCCCCATATCCACCCACCCCCACTCCCCTGCCCACCCACTCCCCCTTTTTGGCCCTGGTATTCCCCTGTACTGGGGCATATAAAGTTTGCAAGTCCAATGGGCCTCTCTTTCCAGTGATGGCCGACTAGGCCATCTTTTGATATATATGCAGCTAGAGTCAAGAGCTCCGGGGTACTGGTTAGCTCATAATGTTGTTCCACCTATAGGGTTGCAGATCCCTTTAGCTCCTTGGCTACTTTCTCTAGCTCCTCCATTGGGAGCCCTATGATCCATCCATTAGCTGACTGTGAGCATCCACTTCTGTGTTTGCTGGGCCCCGGCATAGTCTCACAAGAGACAGCTACATCTGCGTCCTTTCAATAAAATCTTGCTAGTGTATGCAATGGTGTCAGCGTTTGGATGCTGATTATGGGGTGGATCCCTGGCTATGGCAGTCTCTACATGGTCCATCCTTTCATCTCAGCTCCAAACTCCGTCTCTGTAACTCCTTCCATGGGTGTTTTGTTCCCAAATCTAAGGAGGGGCATAGTGTCCACACTTCAGTCTTCATTCTCCTTGAGTTTCATGTGTTTAGCAAATTATATCTTATATCTTGGGTATCCTAGGTTTGGGGCTAATATCCACTTATCAGTGAATACATATTGTGTGAGTTTCTTTGTGAATGTGTTACCTCACTCAGGATGATGCCCTCCAGGTCCATCCATTTGGCTAGGAATTTCATAAATTCATTCTTTTTAATAGCTGAGTAGTACTCCATTGTGTAGATGTACCACATTTTCTGTATCCATTCCTCTGTTGAGGGGCATCTAGGTTCTTTCCAGCTTCTGGCTATTATAAATAAGGCTGCTATGAACATAGTGGAGCATGTGTCCTTCTTACCTGTTGGGGCATCTTCTGGATATATGCCCAGGAGAGGTATTGCTGGATCCTCCGGTAGTACTATGTCCAGTTTTCTGAGGAACCGCCAGACTGATTTCCAGAGTGGTTGTACAAGCCTGCACTCCCACCAACAATGGAGGAGTGTTCCTCTTTCTCCACATCCTCGCCAGCATCTGCTGTCACCTGAATTTTTGATCTTAGCCATTCTGACTGGTGTGAGGTGGAATCTCAGGGTTGTTTTGATTTGCATTTCCCTGATGATTAAGGATGTTGAACATTTTTTCAAGTGCTTCTCTGCCACTCGGTATTCCTCAGGTGAGAATTCTTTGTTCAGTTCTGAGCCCCATTTTTTAATGGGGTTATTTGATTTTCTGAAGTCCACCTTCTTGAGTTCTTTATATATGTTGGATATTAGTCCCCTATCTGATTTAGGATAGGTAAAGATCTTTTCCCAATCTGTTGGTGGTCTTTTTGTCTTATTGACAGTGTCTTTTGCCTTGCAGAAACTTTGGAGTTTCATTAGGTCCCATTTGTCAATTCTCGATCTTACAGCACAAGCCATTGCTGTTCTGTTCAGGAATTTTTCCCCTGTGCCCATATCTTCAAGGCTTTTCCCCACTTTCTCCTCTATAAGTTTCAGTGTCTCTGGTTTTATGTGAAGTTCCTTGATCCACTTAGATTTGACCTTAGTACAAGGAGATAAGTATGGATCGATTCGCATTCTTCTACACGATAACAACCAGTTGTGCCAGCACCAATTGTTGAAAATGCTGTCTTTCTTCCACTGGATGGTTTTAGCTCCCTTGTCGAAGATCAAGTGACCATAGGTGTGTGGGTTCATTTCTGGATCTTCAATTCTATTCCATTGGTCTACTTGTCTGTCTCTATACCAGTACCATGCAGTTTTTATCACAATTGCTCTGTAGTAAAGCTTTAGGTCTGGCATGGTGATTCCGCCAGAAGTTCTTTTATCCTTGAGAAGACTTTTTGCTATCCTAGGTTTTTTGTTATTCCAGACAAATTTGCAAATTGCTCCTTCCAATTCGTTGAAGAATTGAGTTGGAATTTTGATGGGGATTGCATTGAATCTGTAGATTGCTTTTGGCAAGATAGCCATTTTTACAATGTTGATCCTGCCAATCCATGAGCATGGGAGATCTTTCCATCTTCTGAGATCTTCTTTAATTTCTTTCTTCAGAGATTTGAAGTTTTTATCATACAGATCTTTCACCTCCTTAGTTAGAGTCACGCCAAGATATTTTATATTATTTGTGACTATTGAGAAGGGTGTTGTTTCCCTAATTTCTTTCTCAGCCTGTTTATTCTTTGTATAGAGAAAGGCCATTGACTTGTTTGAGTTTATTTTATATCCAGCTACTTCACCGAAGCTGTTTATCAGGTTTAGGAGTTCTCTGGTAGAATTTTTAGGGTCACTTATATATACTATCATATCATCTGCAAAAAGTGATATTTTGACTTCCTCTTTTCCAATTTGTATCCCCTTGATCTCCTTTTGTTGTCGAATTGCTCTGGCTAATACTTCAAGTACTATGTTGAAAAGGTAGGGAGAAAGTGGGCAGCCTTGTCTAGTCCCTGATTTTAGTGGGATTGCTTCCAGCTTCTCTCCATTTACTTTGATGTTGGCTACTGGTTTGCTGTAGATTGCTTTTATCATGTTTAGGTATGGGCCTTGAATTCCTGATCTTTCCAAAACTTTTATCATGAATGGGTGTTGGATCTTGTCAAATGCTTTTTCTGCATCTAACGAGATGATCATGTGGTTTTTGTCTTTGAGTTTGTTTATATAATGGATTACATTGATGGATTTTCGTATATTAAACCATCCCTGCATCCCTGGAATAAAACCTACTTGGTCAGGATGGATGATTGCTTTAATGTGTTCTTGGATTCGGTTAGCGAGAATTTTATTGAGGATTTTTGCATCGATATTCATAAGAGAAATTGGTCTGAAGTTCTCTATCTTTGTTGGATCTTTCTGTGGTTTAGGTATCAGAGTAATAGTGGCTTCATAAAATGAGTTGGGTAGAGTACCTTCTACTTCTATTTTGTGAAATAGTTTGTGCAGAATTGGAATTAGATCTTCTTTGAAGGTCTGATAGAACTCTGCACTAAACCCATCTGGTCCTGGGCTTTTTTTGGTTGGGAGACTATTAATAACTGCTTCTATTTCTTTAGGTGATATGGGACTGTTTAGATGGTCAACTTGATCCTGATTCAACTTTGGTACCTGGTATCTGTCCAGAAATTTGTCCATTTCGTCCAGGTTTTCCAGTTTTGTTGAGTATAGCCTTTTGTAGAAGGATCTGATGGTGTTTTGGATTTCTTCAGGATCTGTTGTTATGTCTCCCTTTTCATTTCTGATTTTGTTAATTAGGATTTTGTCCCTGTGCCCTTTAGTGAGTCTAGCTAAGGGTTTATCTATCTTGTTGATTTTCTCAAAGAACCAACTCCTCGTTTGGTTAATTCTTTGAATAGTTCTTCTTGTTTCCACTTGGTTGATTTCACCCCTGAGTTTGATTATTTCCTGCCGTCTACTCCTCTTGGGTGAATTTGCTTCCTTTTTTTCTAGGGCTTTTAGATGTGTTGTCAAGCTGCTAGTATGTGCTGTCTCCCGTTTCTTCTTGGAGGCACTCAGCGCTATGAGTTTCCCTCTTAGAAATGCTTTCATTGTGTCCCATAGGTTTGGGTACGTTGTGGCTTCATTTTCATTAAACTCTAAAAAGTCTTTAATTTCTTTCTTTATTCCTTCCTTGACCAAGGTATCATTGAGAAGAGTGTTATTCAGTTTCCACGTGAATGTTGGCTTTCCATTATTTATGTTGTTATTGAAGATCAGTCTTAGGCCATGGTGGTCTGATAGGATACATGGGACAATTTCAATATTTTTGTATCTATTGAGGCCTGTTTTGTGACCAATTATATGGTCAATTTTGGAGAAGGTCCCGTGAGGTGCTGAGAAGAAGGTATATCCTTTTGTTTTAGGATAAAATGTTCTGTAGATATCTGTCAGGTCCATTTGTTTCATAACTTCTGTTAGTTTCACTGTGTCCCTGTTTAGTTTCTGTTTCCACGATCTGTCCTTTGAAGAAAGTGGTGTGTTGAAGTCTCCCACTATTATTGTGTGAGGTGCAATGTATGCTTTGAGCTTTACTAAAGTGTCTCTAATGAATGTGGCTGCCCTTGCATTTGGTGCGTAGATATTCAGAATTGAGAGTTCCTCTTGGAGGATTTTACCTTTGATGAGTATGAAGTGTCCCTCCTTGTCTTTTTTGATAACTTTGGGTTGGAAGTCGATTTTATCCGATATTAAAATGGCTACTCCAGCTTGTTTCTTCAGTCCATTTGCTTGGAAAATTGTTTTCCAGCCTTTCACTCTGAGGTAGTGTCTGTCTTTTTCCCTGAGATGGGTTTCCTGTAAGCAGCAGAATGTTGGGTCCTGTTTGTGTAGCCAGTCTGTTAGTCTATGTCTTTTTATTGGGGAATTGAGTCCATTGATATTAAGAGATATTAAGGAAAAGTAATTGTTGCTCCCTTTTATTTTTGTTGTTAGAGTTGGCATTCTGTTCTTGTGGCTGTCTTCTTTTTGGTTTGTTGAATGATTACTTTCTTGGTTGTTCTAGGGCGTGATTTCCGTCCTTGTATTGCTTCTTTTCTGTTATTATCCTTTGAAGGGCTGGATTCGTGGAAAGATATTGTGTGAACTTGGTTTTGTCGTGGAATACTTTGGTTTCTCCATCTATGGTAATTGAGAGTTTGGCCGGGTATAGTAGCCTGGGCTGGCATTTGTGTTCTCTTAGTGTCTGTATAACATCTGTCCAGGCTCTTCTGGCTTTCATAGTCTCTGGTGAAAAGTCTGGTGTAATTCTGATAGGCCTTCCTTTATATGTTACTTGACCTTTCTCCCTTACTGCTTTTAATATTCTATCTTTATTTAGTGCATTTGTTGTTCTGATTATTATGTGTCGGGAGGAATTTCTTTTCTGGTCCAGTCTATTTGGAGTTCTGTATGCTTCTTGTATGATCATGGGCATCTCTTTTTTTATGTTTGGGAAGTTTTCTTCTATTATTTTGTTGAAGATATTAGCTGGCCCTTTAAGTTGAAAATCTTCATTCTCATCAATTCCTATTATCCGTAGGTTTGGTCTTCTCATTGTGTCCTGGATTACCTGGATGTTTTGAGTTAGGATCCTTTTGCATTTTGTATTTTCTTTGACTGTTGTGTCGATGTTCTCTATGGAATCTTCTGCACCTGAGATTCTCTCTTCCATTTCTTGTATTCTGTTGCTGATGCTCGCATCTATGGTTCCAGATCTCTTTCCTAGGGTTTCTATCTCCAGCGTTGCCTCGCTTTGGGTTTTCTTTATTGTGTCTACTTCCCCTTTTAGTTCTAGTATGGTTTTGTTCATTTCCATCACCTGTTTGGCTGTGTTTTCCTGCTTTTCTTTAAGAGCCTGTAACTCTTTAGCAGTGCTCTCCTGTAAATCTTTAAGTGACTTATGAAAGTCCTTCTTGATGTCCTCTATCATCATCATGAGAAATGTTTTTAAATCTGGGTCTAGATTTTCGGTTGTGTTGGGGTGCCCAGGACTAGGTGGGGTGGGAGTGCTGCGTTCTGATGATGGTGAGTGGTCTTGTATTCTGTTAGTAGGATTCTTACGTTTGCCTTTCGCCATCTGGTAATCTCTGAAGCTAGCTGTTTTAGTTGTCACTGTTAAGAGCTTGTTCTTCAGGTGACTCTGTTAGCCTCTATGAGCAGACCTGGAGGGTAGCACTCTCCTTAGTTTCAGTGGGCAGAGTATTCTCTGCAGGCAAGCTCTCTTCTTGCAAGGCAGGTACCCAGATATCTGGTGTTCGAACCAGACTCCTGGCAGAAGTTGTGTTCCACTCACTAGAGGTCTTAGGATCACGTGTGGAATCCTGTGTGGGCCCTTGCGGGTGTCAGGCGACTCAGCTGGCAAGGTAGCCGGGGCTCGAGTGGAGTGGAAGGGGTTTGTGCCCCAGATCAAGCCCGGGTAGCCTGCTTCCCTATGTACCGCAGTCTCAAGTTCCACGCGATTGGATTGGGGTAGGCGCTGTGTTCCACTCACCAGAGGTCTTAGGGTCCCGTGGGGAGTCCTGTGTGGACCCTTGCGGGTGTTGGGCAAGACTCTGCTGGCAAGGTAGCCCGGGGCTCGAGTCTCGAGTCGAGCGGAAGGGACTTGTGCCCCAGATCAGGCCCGGGTAGCCTGCTTCCCTATGTACCGCAGTCTCAAGTTCCGCGCGATTGGATTGGGGCAGGCACTGTGATCCACTCACCAGAGGTCTTAGGGTCCCGTGGGGAGTCCCGTGTGGACCCTTGCGGGTGTTGGGCAAGACTCTGCTGGCAAGGTAGCCCGGGGCTCGAGTCTCGAGTCGAGCGGAAGGGACTTGTGCCCCAGATCAGGCCCGGGTAGCCTGCTTCCCTATGTACCGCAGTCTCAAGTTCCGCGCGATTGGATTGGGGCAGGCACTGTGGTCCACTCACCAGAGGTCTTAGGGTCCCGTGGGGAGTTCCGTGTGGGCCCTTGCGGGTGTTGGGCAAGACTCTGCTGGCAAGGTAGCCCGGGGCTCGAGTCTCGAGTCGAGCGGAAGGGCTAATGTAATTTTTATATCAACCAATAGATAACGTGGCAGAAAAATTCCTAATTAAATATCCCTGTAATTCACGATAGTAGTTTTTGGTTTTAGGACTATGGAATGTCTTATTCACTAAAATGTTACAAGAATGTTCAAAAAGGAGCAGGGCAGTGGTGGTGCACGCCTTTAATCCCAGCACTTGGGAGGCAGAGGCAGGCAGATTTCTGAGTTCGAGGTCAGCCTGGTCTACAGAGTGAGTTCCAGGACAGCCAGGGCTACACAGAGAAACCCTGTCTAAAAAAAAAAAAGGAATTTTCAAAAAGCAAGCAATTCTTCATCATAAAATATATAATTGGACTAATTTATGACATTTAAAGTATTTCATAATAGGAAATGAAATTCCCAGTTGCAGTCAGGAAGTTGACACTCTTTCCAAGAGTTGAGAAATTGTCTCTTTAGAGTCAATCCATAGCAACAACAACAAAAGAAATAAAGTTATGGGCCAAGGACATAGAATAGTGGCAACTAGAAGGGATACATACCTGTACCAGTTTCCCTGAAATCTCCAAGAGCTCACTCTCTGTCTTCTGGCGCAAGCACTGAACCATGGCAGCTGATGAGGTGTCATTACACTGGGAAAGAGTAGCTATTATCTGAAAAAGATCACAGGCAAAGTCAGAGATCAAGAATAATGACTATATTCTCTGTTGATGTCAACAGTAGACAGTTGATGTAGACAGTCTTCTCCTCTTCATCCTCATCCTCCTGCTCTCCTTCTTCCACTCTCCCCACCTCTCCCTTCATTCCCTCTTGACTTTTTTCATTCATTATTATTTATGATGAGGATGATTATGAATTTTTATGATAGGATTTTACTAAGAACCTTGGCTAGCCCAGGACTTACAACATTGATCAGCATATTCTTAATCTTTCACCATTTTTCTTTCTGTCTTTGCTTCCCCACGTATTTTAATTATAGTCATGCATCACCAGGTTTTGCGCTCACATCTTATTTCATAAGGTCATAAAGGGTTTGTAAGGTGTCTAAATGGGCACTTCTCAACTTAGTGCTTTTGACCCCTTTGGATCAATTTGTAAAAATGAAAACGCATCTTGCATATCAGATATTTACATTTCAATTCACAACACTAGCAAGATTACAGTTATGAAGTGGCAACAAACACAATTTTATGGTTGAGGGCCAACACTACATGAGGAACTGTACTAAATGGTTTCAAATGCTGTTATGCCATTATGGAGAGCTTATAGTCTTAAATGCTATTATGGAGAGCTTATAGTCTTAAATGATGCTTTCCAAAATTTGCACGTGATAGATCCTTAATAAACTCCCTCTAAGATTAAAGTTCTTACTGTTCACAAAAGTATCACCATGACAAAGTTAATATTTGAAACTCCTATAGATTTGGAGTAATTATAGTTAACAAACAATGTTTTAATTATCACCGTGTGTGTTATTTGAAGAGTTGTGGGGAGAAGCACAAGGTGTGAATAAGAGTGTGGGCGTTGCCATTCCCTAGGCCTGTGTTGGTGCCTGTGTTGGAGCTCATTGCTCCTCAAAGACATTGTATTCCAGTTTCCTCACCCGTGAAACAGAAGCAGCAGTACCCACCTCAAACAATCTGATGGAGAACTGGCATTATGCAGATAGAGCCTAGCACAGTAACATACATTGTGAGAGCTGTTGTGTTATTAATTGCATTATTATCAAATATTTGAAGTGTTATGTGTTAAAAATGAAAACAGACTTCACTATCTAAAGGCTTGCCTCTTCATTTACGTGTATTAAAGAAATGTTTCTACATTCTTATGTTCTATGTAGTAGTTCTATGGGAACTACTGCTCTAAATTAGCAGATGTAGATACTATATCCCATAGAATATTACCTCTGTTACTAATTGGAATAATGACATGAGCAGTCCATGTCACATACCCATGTGTACATGGGCACATGTGTAAACACATATGCATGCACGCGCACACACACACACACACACACACACACACACAGACAGAGAGAGAGAGAGAGAGAGAGAGAGAGAGGGAGGGAGGGAGGGAGAGAGAGAGAGAGAGAGAGAGAGAGAGAGAGAGAGAGAGAGAGAGAGAGAAAGATCACTGAGTAAAATGCTCTCTAACTTGAATGCCTCTAATTAGGCCATTTGAAATGAAGGATGAGGTCTTTTTGGTTTCATATACTGCCTCTCCCACTCACTAACTACTTTGCTTCAAGTGAGCTACCAAAAGGAATATGCCTTCTCATATTTCAGTTCCTGTGCAGAATCACGGTGTGTCTGAGTAAAATGATTCACATGAAGGAACACCAGAACTTGCAGAATGTGTCTTTGCTGTGAGCCAAAAGATAGTCCTTCTGCCTAGCTGTTTTTAAGAATTAACTGAGTATTTCAGCTGCACCCCACAATCAGCAAAGCCAGGGAAGACCCAACGGAAGCTCAGAAAGTGATGTAGGAATGCCCAGGTTGAGACCTACTTCATTCACAGCCTGTATATTCTTCTTGCCCACGTTTGTATTTATGACCACACCACTCTCAGAAATGGCTCTGTGGAAGAGGTCCTTGCCCAGAGGAGATAAGACCTGGAAGGGGAGAGAAGATTTTATACTTCTAAGATGGGTTTTGTGGTTAACATCAAATTGAAAAAAGAAAGTCAGGAATCACCTAAGAGATAAACAAACCTGTTAGCACAACTGTGGGGGAATTTCTGTATCAGATTAATTGAGGTTGGAAGATGTCTAATGGCAGCTGCATTCTTGTAACCCTTGACTAGCAGCCTGTCCAGTATCTGGGCCTCCTTTACATGGGGATGCAGACTTACTGGGTCATCAGCCCATGATAAAGGCAACTAGGGAGAAAAATAGGCTAAAGTTAAATCACAGATGTTGGATCAAAGCTAAGGGGAATTGAGCAAATCTGGGGTTTCCTACTCTTCATCTCATACGTTGTTTTCATGGCGCAAGTTTCAGGAGTTGAATCCTGTTTCACTTGAAAAATACCACACTTGTTTAATTTCCTAACCCATGTTAGGAGACATGGTTTTGAAGACCTGAGGCCATCAGTGGGATGGGCACCAGCATTTGCTTCTGTTCTGAGTCCCCTCTATAGGTCCATGTGACCAATCACCTCAGCTCTGGGTATCATGACCCCCATGCTGTGGTAAACTGCATCCTTATAGTGTGAGTCAAAACAAACTCCTCCTTAAGTTGTTTTGATGGATATTTCTCCATAGTAAAAAGAAAAGTCAAAGTTATTATGAACCATGGCACAATGGCTGTGTAGGGCTCCTCCTATCTCCTGGCCATGTATTTGGTGACCCTGGGTGCTCCATGGATAAGACTGCTTCTCACCCATCCAAACCCAAATCCCAGACAGCTTATTATTCTGATGTTTCCCAAGAGCATCTCAGCAGAATGTGGCAGAATTTCAGAGTTTTCACAGAGCGAAAACACACTACCAGCACCTATCAGAGCAAATCCAAACTATTGGAAAGACAATACCAATAAAAGGCTTTGTAACACGGACCTGTACAAATTGTCTGTCTCTCTACTGTTCAGATTTACCCTAACACTAAAGATCACAGAGACCTTGTTGCATTGTTCAAATAGTAAAAATTGGATTTAGTACAATTAGGTAATTAGGATTTACTTTTACAATGCTCAACATTACTCAATAATAGAAAGGTAGCAATGCAGTAGAAGGCTTACTAGTAAGGACAAAATTTATATGTTACTATATGACAAGAAGCTTTTTTTGACAAAGGAGCTTAGAAGTCAGCATCACTGCTTAGGTAGAGAAAAAGAAAAAGAAAAAGAAAAAGAAAAAGAAAAAGAAAAAGAAAAAGAAAAAAAAGAAAAAGAAAAAGAAAAAGAAAAAGGAAAGAGAATATGGATGCAGGATAAATGATGCATGATATATATAGAGAAAGATATGATGTCTCATATAGTTATGTTTAAATACATGAATGTATATGGAATTTTTGAAAAGACTGAAAAAATAAATGTAACATTCAAGTGACATGTGTATGTTTTTATTTAAGACTTTATTCTTCATTGGGGGATTTATAGAGTTTTTTTTTTTCTTAAGAAATTTCCTCTGGACTGGAGAGATGGCTCATTGGCTAAGAGCACTGACTGCTCTTCCTGAGTTCAATTGCCAGCAACCATATGATGGCTCATTACTGTCTGTAATGGGATCTTCTTCTGGGGTGTCAGGAGATAGCTACAGTACACTTATATACATAAAGTAAATCTTGTTAAAAAAGAATTATCCTCTGTTTCCAGGTGGTTGTTATCTGTGGATGTGGCTCCTGGAACCCTAACTCAGGTTTTCTGGAAGAACAGCAGGCAGTAGGCCACTGAGCCATCTCTACAGCCTTCCCACCCCTCTTCTTATGTTCTTCCAAATATTGACCATGTTCTCTATTTACTAAATCTTATGTCAATATTGCACAAAATAGTTAATCATTTATTTCAATGTTATGTGCAAATGGTCATGCTTTAAAACATTGAAACTCAAATATAATTACCGATTAATATTCTAAATTTTTTCCTCTGAAAATTTAAGTAGGAAGCCAGTGTGTGTTATGTCCATGGTTGAATGCCTGCTCAACTTTGAGAAAGGTAAGTTTTCTTACAGCTCCCAGACCACCTTACAGCTTCCCTCACTGTTAATAAGGCTCAATTCCACACATCAGTAAGACATTTCATGTGCCCAGCCTATGTCAGTGATCCATATCTTCTTCCCTGCCCTTCCCTACTGGATCTTTCATATCTACTACCCCCATTTCCTCTTATCCCTAAGACAACCTGATGCTGCCTTCTTAACCTTAGGGGAAGCCCCAGTCTGATTTTGTGTCTTGAATTTCCTTAATGTAAAGATGCGGCTTTGACCCAAACAAAGAAACTTGGTCCAACTTATTGCTCCTCTACTTCAATTTGTAGTGGGTTCTCATCACTGCATCCCAGAACTTGTTGAGTGAGACCTAATACTGAAATGATTAAGAAGGAGAATGAGATCAACCAAGTGAGAAGATAAGCTGGAAATGTTCATGTATCCAAGACAGGAAAAAAAAAAAGAACTACAAGTAAGCTTATATAAGCAAAAGAGAGCTGATTATACACATAAAGCTGTCCATCATCTGATGCTATGCAGCAAACAGAGTCAACCTGAACGCAAGTGTTGAATGCAAAGATGTTGTACTGGACTGGATGCTTTCTAACAGGTTCCCTCCCATGTACCCAGCCTGTAGCCCCCTGTAGCTATATCAATCAATCCCCAGCAACAGGTCTGGTGACAAATATACTTACAAGGACAGAGACACTGATACCCCCTGATGACTCTCCAAAGATGGTCACGGAATCCGGGTTCCCTCCAAAGTTTGCAATGTTATCTTGGACCCAGCGTAGTGCAGCCAGTTGGTCCAGGTGAGCCCAGTTTCCTGGGCTGTGTTCATCACCTGTGCTGCAAGGTGACAGGGTGGAATGGGGACAGAGATGTCATGGCAGGTCTCTCAAGGGCTAGATAGCCTGGAAAGGTTCAGTGAGCTTTTCAGAATCAGATTGATATCACTGACAGGCTGCTAAGGGGAATTTACTTGCCTATAATCCTGAATGTGTTGATTTTTGTGGGGCTCTACACTCATATTCTAGCACCTATGTGCTGCACTGAGGATACATAGTACATCCAACATTGCTCAAATAGATAAAGAACAAGGCAAATACATTCTCTGACTATGCTCAGCTCACAGTGGAGAGCAGAATCAAGTAGACTAGAAGAATAAGCCAGCTAGCAGGAAAATACAACGTGGTCAATGTGGGGCGGTAGGGTAGGGTTTCAAGGGGGATGTCACTATAGGAAGCAGCAACATCAGGAAAGAGAAATAAATGAATGGGTTTCATCAGTAATGAAAAAGGGGATTTTAATTAGAAGCATCAGGCACAGAATCCCAGAGCCAGGGGAATCGATGTGTGAATCTAAGACAGATGAGTTCAGATAGAACAGAGACTTCACAGGGTCTCAATATCATTGGAAGTGGGAACCATTGGGCACAGACATGATAGGATCCAGTCATTGTCTCACAGTTCACTCAGCCCACTGGCTGGAGCAGCTATAGTATTCAAAGTGCGGGCTTATAAAAACAGGTGACTGTAGAAACTATAACTCTCAGAGGTATAGGACTTTGAGTATGGTAATAAGGAAGGGTAATATTGGTTGCACAGTTCATAGCTGGGCTCTGGGCTCTACTGTGGAAGTCAGTACTGAGCACTGGAAGGGCATGAGGAGATGAGGCTAGGTGCAAGGTTAATGTGGCCATTGGGTGCATCACTCTCAAGAGGATCTCTGTAGTGCTCATAGGACCTTGTTCAGTTCTCCAGGAGTGTTTTGTTGTAAAAGTAGCAAGACTGCATCCCGTTACTCACTTCCTGCCTCTCTCTTTATCATTTCTACATGTTAAAAAAAATCTAATTTCTGTTCTTCTACTATGTTACTTTCCAGGCAAGAGTACTCACTCCATAGGTCTTTTACACAAACATGAGTCTTCCAAAACTTTCAATAAATCTGTGTTATTATATCTATCCAAGCATGGGTGTT
Source organism: Mus musculus (assembly GCF_000001635.26). NCBI lineage: Eukaryota > Metazoa > Chordata > Mammalia > Rodentia > Muridae > Mus > Mus musculus. The sequence continues at coordinate 93,124,385 of NC_000074.6, forward strand.
TGTTTCATTAATTGAACAGAATGAACCAAAGCAAAGCTTAATTAATATGAAGTGAAGAAAATGTAGAATCTTACCTAAATAATCCCCAAATACCCAGGCGGTATTGAATGGTTACTACCACCACGTTCTCATGGGCAGAGAGAGCTAGTCCATTATAGGGTGATGCTCCGCCTATCACCAGTCCACCTCCATGGATCCACACCATCACCTGGACAATAATAAAGCCACATGGGCAGTAAATTGAAGATTTGGGGCCACCCCTGTGTTCATATGAATGGATTGTATCTAGGCTGTGACTGGAGGTCATTGACCAAATCACACCAGTTCCCAGGAAGGTTGCAAACTGCTGACTCTTCTTGTTTTCAACTTTCCAAGATAAGGTCCAATATGCCATTTCACGTAATAACCCCACCCATTCTTCTCATCACTCACATCCACCTAAGACACAGAATTATCATGGGATCTGTAATGGTCAAGGTTGCTGTCATCACCCTGCAATCACATCACTTCACAACAGGAACTTCAGGCAACTGAACATGAACAAGAGACAGACTTTGTAGTTCAGCTTAGTCTCATCTCATTTAACTCCTCAGTGATGAATTAAACTTCTCTATGATAAGTGATTATCTGGGGGTGACACCCACTGCCCTGATGGCATTCCTTCCTAGTGTGCCTCTCCTCAAGCCTGAGTCTTCCCACTATGCTACTCCCAGTTCACATCCACTTTGTTCAAGATGTTTTAGTCATTTGGCTACCATCATGTCAGATTCTACAGTGAGCCAGGCTCTTTGATGAAACTTGAGGAGAAGAAAGTATATAATATTCATAATCCATGTTCTTTAATCAAAATAACATGAAGATCAAGAAATAAATGGAGGTGTGTAAAGTAATATTGTTAGAATACAATCAACTTGGGAGAATATTTTTGGAGTACGATGAACCAAGAATTGATCTATGCACTATAAATAATAAACTCTCCATATGGGAAGGAATAGTACTTTCCTGTGTAACAGATAAGAAATGGAGGAGAATCTTCCTGCTCAGAAACTACAGCCAGTAAGAGAATTATTTAAGGTTTGATCCTGACGCTAGTTCCTGTCAGCAACATGATGAGCTGACCAACAACTCCGTTCCATGACCAGAGTGCGTGAGACGGCTCTTGAGCCATGAGGAGACCCTAAGGTGTCAGCATGGCTGTTGGCTCTCAGGCAGGACTGTGATCCAGCTTGATCCTCACTGAGCTTTCATATGACAATTCCCATGTGAGGAAACAGGCTGAGAGGTTAAGAAAGGGCTCTGCTCTCATCTTTTTGAAGGCAGACACAGGTTTAGTGCTCAGAACCTGTGTCTCTGGTGCATGTGTCTGAAGCTAGAGGGTCTCCTGTTACCATAATCTCAAGATCCCCATTTTCACCCTCTGAATCTCTGTAGCTTGCAGAAGATGAACTGTGGATACCTAAGAATAAAGGCTGAGTCTGAGGCTTGTGGGTAATGATGTGTTGAAGAAGTTATGTATTTTCATAGACCTGTCGGAACAATCCATGAAAGCATGGCTCTGTGGGAACAGATTAAATGTTTCCTTTTTTGACCCCATATTTGACTCTCTAGGTACCAGAACCTCTGGTCCAGGTATGAGGAGTAAAGTTTCCAAAGGTATTGTTGCCTGGCCTGCTAAGGTTCTACTATCTTCCTATTCCAACAATAGCTGTTGGCTTCTTGATAAATGGTCTCAAGGGCTCCAATGTTGAGAACAATTATGGGGAATCAGGGACAAATGCAAGTTTTACTTGTGGACAAATCCATCTCAGACACAGAACAGCTATTCACAGTTTACAAATGAGGGACTGGATGCACAGAGAGGATTGACAGCTGTCCTAAGGAGGCTCAGCCAGGAAGGTCCATGGTAGACAGTACCTACACTTCCAAGTCTATTATAAGCAGCATTCTGTGTCCCTTTCCATGGAGAAGGCCAGATAAGGATGCCCTCTGGGATGCTCACTTCTTATATGACTTAAAGAATGGGTGTCACTAAGGTTTTTTTTGTTGTTGTTTTTCTTGCTTATCTTCTTTTGAGTTTTGAACACCAAAATATTAGCATACATTTCCACAACTTGTCTCCCATTCCTGGGTCTCACAGAGAGGTCTTCTGGGAAGTTTGTTGGGTGCTGACATGTTACAAACCTAAGATTAACTTCTCTAGAAAACTCTCCCCCACTCCTGTTTTCTATACCTGGCAGCCTGCCCCTTCTCCTGAACTGTGTTCCCATGTAAAATGCTGAATCATTTGATCATCAGACTCTGACAAAGGCACCCAGATATGGAAATGAGCCAGAGTGAAATCCTGGAGTGCTGCATACAGGCAGGCAACATGCTTTTGAGATTGTTCCAGCATCCTCCATCCTCCCTCCCCTTCATGGGAGAGTGAAATTGTTCATCTGTCAATAAAGCTGTCACAGGCGACCTGAGAATGAAGCCATCTCCCTGCTCCGCTGGCCCTGTCTATGAGGACCCACATGAAAACCAGAAGACCTGAGTTTCTCCTTCCTCATGCTCTTTATTCTTCCCCACTAGAACTTCAGTTTCTCTATCTGTACAATGTTGGGTTGTTCACTTTCCCCCTAAGACTCCTCCCAGTTGTGACTTTATTGGAAATAATGACTAATAATTGCCATCAGGATAGGATTTTCATAAGTAGGATTAGCAGTTCTTTTCCTTCCATCCTGTGAAGAATTGGGAAATTACATGTGAGTTGTATAGTACTCTCTACAAAAGTCTGACATCACTGGAATAAGAACTCAAGTGAAAACTGGAAGGAAGCCGGGCGTGGTGGCCCATGCCTTTAATCCCAGCACTTGGGAGGCAGAGGCAGGCGGATCTCTGAGTTCAAGGCCAGCCTAGTCTACAAAGTAAGTTCCAGAACAGCCAGGGCTACACAGAGAAACCCTGTCTCGAAAAACCAAAAAAAAAAAAAAAAAAAAAAAAACCTAGAAGGAAGCTGTGGTCCCAGAATCACTCCTGACTTATGTGCTCCTGACCCCTGCTGCCTTTATCACCTTCTAAGCCCACAGAATATCGAGATGCTCAAACTTAAAGTCTGGAGTAATGGTTCCCGCACTTACAGGCAATTGGCTGCTTTTTGTCAAATCGGCAGGACTGTAAATATTCAGGTAGAGACAGTCTTCCGAAATCTTGAGAGGCAGGATCTCCTTTTCGGTGCTGAACATATCTGAGAGTATCTTTGCCCAACCTGCATCTTGGGAGCACCTGGGAGGGGAGAGAACATCTGAGAATCCACCAGAGTGAGCACCTTACCTCGTGCTGCACTGAGATATTTGAACCTATATTAGTAGTTACTATTACTTGGCTGGAGTCATTGCCATGGGTGAGGTGGGAAACATGGAAATCTTTAGGGTCTCTAAGTCCTACAGAGGGAGAAGCAATTGGTAGCTCTTCTCTTCATGGAATTTTTGGGATGTTCTGGACCAAGGAGAAAGATGATTGTATGGTGACCTGCACTATGAGATGTCACTTTCCACAGTTCCTGGACTGGGCTTTGAATGGTGGTCTCTAGTTGACTATGCTCCTCTACCAGGTAAATGCTACATAGTTCTCAAAAACATTCATTAACCAAGACAGTCAGTTAAAATGGTAGGCAGCCTGTTGTAGGTCGATACAGGGAAGAGCATCGTAGTGGGAAAACCTCAGGAAAGGTAAAGACTAGCTTTGTCTCAGACATGATGTGCTGGGTAGCCTAGAATGAATTTCTCTCCTGCTCTGACCCCAAGTTTCCATGTTCAGGTGGAGTGAGCAAAGTCTCCAAAGGTCTTGTTGCGTGACCTGCTAAGGTCCAACTTCTTCCTGTTCCAACAGCCACTATTGACTCCTCAAAAGAGGCTCTTAAACAAACAATGTAGCATGGAATTCAGAGCAATTATTGAATTCTCCCAGAGTATTAGGAACATACTCAGGTTCTCCTTGTATATGAAGCCATTCATGGGTCAGTTCAGCCTAAGGCATCTATTATTCTTTCTGTTTTACAGTTGAGGAATTGGTGGCACAGAGAGGTTTGACAGAGGGCTGGAGGACACAGAGCTAGGAAGATCATGTTAGGTAGTGCTTATACTTCAAGTAGATTATAGCAACACCCCAGGGCACTTTGCAGTGAGAAGATCTGCTATAACCGTCACTGGGTATAGAAGTGATGCTGTGTAGAGACAGCATGGCACAAGCCACATCAAATGACAGAGAGACCTGAATGTCTGTCCCAGGTCATTTTTCCTACACCACTGAGAACAGTGCATGATATTCATAAAAATATAAATTTACATGTCACATCTGGATAGAAGAATTCAGGCTCACTAATGCTTAGAAAAAATGTAGTATAGAAACAATGTTTCTGTTTATTATTGTTATGGTCTCATTTTGTTTACCCAGTGTACACAGGAAAAATTCATCAAGTAAGGCAAGGCATGGGTAAAAGCCAGGGACAGAAGTTTGTAAGTTTCCATGGGAGAATTGTGCAGAGTTTGGTTGTTTATGGAGACAAATGAACCCAAAGTTCATGTTTTTCACTCAGCAATGTGACCTTTGAAAACTTATCCCAAACTGTTTATGGTTGTATTTAATGAATCTATCAGAATTTTGTTCATTACCAAAAACCTAAACTATGTATATGTATATGTACATATATGTACATATAATCTTATTATATATTATATTTGTTATTATATACCATTAACATTATATTACACATTATAAGATAAAATATATTTTCATACCACATATATGTGTAACATGTATATTATATACATGGTATGAAAGGATGCTGATGTATATGAATATGCCAGGATGCTACCCACACTCTCTATTTATATTCTCTGTTTAATGGAGGAATTACACAGACAAAGGCCTTGAAAGCATGATCTCAATTGTTAATAGCAGCTAACTCTGGGCTGTTGAATTGTACATGATTTTAACTCTCCTTCTCTTGTGTGTGTGTGTGTGTGTGTGTGTGTGTGTGTGTGTGTGTGTGTGTGTGTGTTAGAGTATTGTCTTACTTTGCAAGCAAAATGAAAACATAGCAAATATTATTTGTAGATGAAAGGCATGGAATGGTAAGAAGACAGCCAGAAACAGAATCCTGGAAACTCCCATAGGAACCTTGAAGAGGATATGAATGCTGTCTGATCCGACATTTGTATGTGTTTGAGGTTCTCCTAGGTGGCCATGAGGCCATCTGGAATTCTCGGGCTTGTTCACTCAGTTGCCAGGGGTGATGTGACACACCCTTAATAGTTGCTTGTTAGTAGGTAGCTAGGTAGATCTGGGTGTGAGAACTTTCAGTCATCTTTACTATTCTCTTCACATACCAGTCCACAGCTACCACACTCCTAAGCAACACTAAAGTTCAAATCAGAGTACTATAGCAGCTCACTTCTCATTGACCTTATCTGATCAATTGCTATTTTCCAAAGTATTTAGGATATTCTAGGTTATTATATACTTGATGTTCTGGTCCACAGATTTCTCATTTTCTCTTTTCATCCAATAGGATAAAAGATTCACAAAGTACAGATTTATTTCCTTAAATAGTTTGTGAAAACCCAGAATATTACTGATTCACCACATGTACTTAGTAAGTTTGTCCTAAATAAAGGGTTTGGAAAACTACGAGTGTACTTAGTAACTAGACCATATTTAACCATGCTCTCAGGGATGCCAGTAGTTACTATTAATATAGCTAATCAGAGGATTGCCTCATCTCCATACTGGATCACTGTTGCTATGTATTGTAATGCTAAGTACTGGCTCTGGTTGCCTCAGGGAAGAGGAGATCCTCAGTTACAGCAAGTGATGCTGTGTAGCCATCACAAGGTATCCTTGATTGGTCAATAGAGATGCCTACAGCCTATAGCTGGGAAGAAGAGAGGTAAACAGAATTTCAATTCCTGGGCTTGGGGTCTGAGATAGGACTATGAGATGGGGCAGAGAAAGTGAAGAGAAGACAGATGGCACTGGGGAGGTGAATCATAAAAACATAGCCACAAAGGCTGGCCAGTTAGTGTAAGAGCAGCCCAGGCGAAACATGGTAAATTATATCTCAGGGTTATTAATAGAGAAATAGACAAAAAAGCTTAGACATTAAATATCTGCCCAACTCCAGTGCTTTAAAGTCTTACTATAAATATAAAGGTTGTATGTTTTTCATTTGGGAACTAAATGATCCAAGGAATGGCAGAAACCTCCAATTAACATTAAATATTTATCTCAACACATACTCACTAAAATAGTCCCCATCCCAGTGGCTTACATAGGAGGGTAGGAGGTGGCATTCTTCACGAAGCTCCAGGGCTCTGCAGGCTGTGGTGGAGCAAACCTCAGAGATCCAAGAGGGGGCTTGGCAAAGGGGACTCCCAGGAAGACGGCCACAGGCTGTTCAAATCCTTCTAAGCTGATATACTTCCCCAGGACTTTGCCTTGTGTGGTGTCCACCACAGGTGGTAAGAGTGAGTGTCCTGATGGTCGAGAAAATGTGAGGACACATCAGAGGGGGTAGATCAAACCTGGATTCATGGTTGGTTTAATCACTTTTAGGCTTGTATCATTGATAGTCATTTGAATCTTCTAAGGCCTCTTTTCCTTCCAACATTAAATACAGGGTCAACTAAAACATAATCTGTTTGGAGGTATAAAAGTCGCCCATCTAAGCCAGCACAAGAGTCAGTGCTCTGCTTTGTGCCTGCCCTGTATACATTTCACCTACTTCATCAAAGACAGATTTCCATATGTGTAACCCAATGTTTGTAATCCAGAAGTACTTACCCAGAATTGGGCAAACAGCAAGAGAAGCCCAGACCAGAGCATGGAGCCACATGTTGGAAGGAAGGAGAGGAGCTCTTAGAGACAGGGAGGTGTCTGCTGCTTAAATAGAAAGCCTTGTTCCTGCCTCTTTGCTGTGGACCCTCCTCTAGACCAATTAGCATAATTACATAAAGCTCCCCCTCCTCCAAAGAGCTCCCTGGGTGTTTGTTAGGACCTCCAAGCCACACCCACTACGAGTTTACTCTTCTTTTTCTTTAAAGATACTACCCACACTCTGATACCAAATGGCCACAAACTCATCCAACCTCTTATGCAAACACTTCTGTTTGAAATAAAAACTCAGTGCACTTTGAACTTCTCAAGGTAGGCACCAGCAAGCAAATGCATGGAGGCAGGCAGAAGCTTTGGGTTAGGATTCCCACACAAGCTGGAGAATTAAGAGCACTTCACATCCCCAGTGTTTCTCTGCTGGGAACATTGCACACTTTCCAGCTGCCATGGGCTGCTATTTCCTAGAAAAGATGCTCTCAAGTTTGGAAGATTTCTAATCTCACTCTTCAGCCAACATTTATTTCATATGCCAACTATCCTTGCCTGGTGGCCTGAAGCGCCAATGCACACCTTCTCTGTTAATGATCTCACTGCTTTTGGAGCAGGGATGTTTAAACAGAATGTTTGTATTAGTTACTCCTGGTTGTTCTGATGAAACGCATAGAGCAAAGGCAACATAAGGAAGAGAGAGTATTCAGAGGTAGAGGAGTCTACAATGGCAGAGCAGAAGCATGGTGACACGTAGCAAACCAGATGGTTGGAACAGAGAGATGAGAGCTCATAATATTTAAATGTAAGCTCACAGCAGAGAGTGAACTAGAAACAAGAAAGCTTTAAATTCTCTAAGCCTACCTTCACTGACATACTTCCTCTAATAAGGCTACATCTTCTAAATATCTCCAAACAACAGCACTGCCTGGTCAAGGAGTGTTTGAATGCCTGAGACTATCGGAACAGTTCTTACTCAAATACTCCATTGTTTTTATGTCAAATAAACTCTGTGAACCACAATCTTTTGGCTAATCATCCACACATGCCTCTTTCTATGAAATCTTTCTTTCTTGGAGATTTTATTTTTATTTTAAGTGTATGAGTATTTGTGTGCATATACGTCTATGCAGTATATGCATGTAATACCCACAGTGGCCAGAAGAGGGAGGGCTTCAGGACTTCAGGGAATGGAGTTATAAATTGAGAACCAATAAATGGGTATTGGAAATTGAACACCTGTCCTCTACAAAAGCAGCCATTGCTCTTGATGACTGATGCACATCTACAGACCTTATCTATAAATTAATTAAAATGCCCCAAATGTTTGGCCTTAAGTCCACTGGAATGTAGGGCAAAATAAACAGAATATGTATTGCTTGATTTCTGCTTTAACTATGTGGTATTATTTCTGTTTCTCAACCCTAGAAACAAAGAAGCATGTGTCTCTCTGCAGAACATTTGGAAACTTTGTGGCAAAGGGTCACTGTATATATATAATTTAGCTTTGCTTTGACCCTGTTTAAGGAATTGAGAGAAACACTTTTTTTGTGTGGGACTGGAAAGGGTAGTCTTTGGAGTTTTTGGTGTCTGGAGTGGGAACAGGGGACATAAGTAAAATAAGACTTTAAAAAAAATTAAATTGCTTGAGAATGGAGAGATTGGCTCAGTTGTAAAGAGACAGAGCCCATGTTGATATTGAATAGTGCCCCACCATCTCCAGTAGGATCTCTGTGATAAGTTCCACAGACTGAGGTGGTAGACTTCAAAACACGGAGGTCTCCTGGAACCAGTTGTGTAATTCTTGCCCAGAGAAAAAATATTGAACCATAGTTCTCATGGCAATTTATCTGTTTTATCTTCTCTTATTCTTTTTCTTACTTATGAGATGTTCCTGATGGCCTAGGCTAATATCTTAAGCAAGAATAATGGGTATAAGACTATCCCTTGAGATGGGGGCACTAGCCATGACCTTATCTCTGGGGAAATCAGGGCTTCACTTCATAAATTATTTACAAGATAGTATTGATAGAGAAAAACTTTTCCAACAATAAAATTTCATATGGCTACCCATGTGTCATCAGAATTGGGCTTTGGTATATTGTTTTAGAAAGTTTTAAATAAAAAAAAATTAAAATAGTTTAAATTTATGTTTTGAAGATTCACAAAAAGAACAGGTACTGGATGTTGTTAAATAATATCTAACCATAAACATTTATTAACCTGCTCTTAGAATTATGCTGATAGCCTTGCATGATTTTTGTGCTTTACTGTGCCAAGTGACTATAATGATATCTGTCATATCCATGACTGCTTCACTGAACACAACCTCTCAGAGTTGTAATAGTTGGGTTTTTTTTTAATGTATAAAAATCCTTGATTGAGAGCTGCAAAATGCACTCAGATTCAAAGTGACTCGGTGTTTGTTTCTGTTTGTCACCACTGAATCTTTACCAACCTAGCTTTCGAGGATTATCATGTCAGAAGACACCCCCCCCCCATACCTGACTTGGGTGGTCTGTGGCACTATAGGGTGTAAGTTCCATTCCAAGCATCCATTTTGGGCAACTCACAGCTACAGTTACTCTAGATCCAGGGAATCTGTCGCCTTCTTCAAGCCTCCAGGAGTAGTTGCAAACACACACACACACACACACACACACACACACACACACACACACACACGTGTGTGTGTGTGTGTGTGTGTGTGTGTGTGTGTGTCTGTCTGTCTGTATGTATGTGTTTGTGTAAAAACTAAAATCATTAACAGAAATCCAGTTGTTTACAAGAAGAAAATGACAACCCATTTTATATTTTGTAATGACAGTGAAGCAGAGGTGACTATAAGAGAGGACATTTGAATACTGATGGATCTGAGATACCTGGACATTTGAATACTGATGGATCTGAGATACCTGGCTCATTGGTAAAGTTGATGGAACAAAACAGCAACCCAGATCCTCCATTTGTCTCTTCCCATGATGCATCAACAGTCCAGATGTTCACACACCAAAGTGTCCTCATAAGAGTTAAGGAAATCTAGGCAGGCCAGGCTGGCTGTTTGATTTTTGTATGTGAAAAAATAGTCTGAAGAAGGCAGGTATGCAACCAAGTCCAAGCACCTGGAATAGAGAGGCACTTTCCACCCTAGAAAAGAGGGACATCTACATCCAGCCCTTAAACTTCAAACAATGTCTCTCTTCAACTTAAATGCAACAATCTAGGAAGAGAGTTGACACAAATCTTATAGACCTGAAGGCAAAAACTGAGACCACCCTAGTGGGAAGGAGGATGGGGATGTGGATATCTGCAGACAGAAATAAGTAAGAGACTATGTCTCCATCAAACTTGTGACCTAAATCCTTCTAAAGGAACCTTTCAAACTGAAATAAATAAAACTGTGTTAAGGAGTAAGAAGAAAATAAAAACATGGACAGAAATAAAAGATATGGCTCAGAGATTACTATACAAACAAACCCACATGGTCTAATATAAATTTGGTGTATAAACCATTCACATGTTTTCTATAAGAACTAGAATCAAATTCATTGGAATAAAACTTCATTAGAATGGTGGTTTGACTATGCTTAGTCCAGGCATTTGTACTATTAAGTGTGGCCTGTTTGGAGGAAGTATGTCACTGGGATGGGCTTTGAGACCCTCCTCCTAGCTTCCTGGAAGATGCCCTTCTCCAGTTTGTCTTTGGAACAAGATGTATAAATTTCAGCTCCTCCAGTGCCCTGCCTGCCTGGATGCTGCCATTCTTCCTGCCATGATGATGATGATGGACTGAACCTCTGAACCTGTAAGCCAGCACCAATTAAATACTGTCTTTTATAAGAGTTGCCTTGGTCACAATATCTCTTCATAGCAATAAAACCCTAATGAATATAGTAAGCAAGATGCAAGTTGGTACATGAACAATTCAGTGTGTGGGGAGGAATAGAATATAGTGAGATATTTTTATGACTACATTTCTGCTCTCCTTTCATTTGATCTTTACTATCAATGTTATATTATTACAAAATATATGAATATATCAAAATCTCTGTTAATAATCCTCATAGTAGCCACAAAAGCAAATATCCAAAAGAACAGGTACTAGATGTTAAATAATACCTGACCAGAAACATTTATTAACCTGCTCTTGGAATTATGCTGATAACCTTGGATGAACCATGGGTAATCATTAAGGAATCAAAATGTGTCAGGTAAAATAGCACACAGTGCAGTCACACCAGCATCCCCTCCCTCTTCCTCAGTTACCCATTGTGCTCTCTGGTAACACCATCCCCCATGCAAACTGCACTCAAACCTGTGTCAAGGCCTGCTTTCTGGGAATCAAACTCAATATATCCTGTTGAGTATATGTGACTTTGTTATTAGCTGTCTATGAATTAAGGATTGTCATGTTTTGCTGGCAAGTTGACCCTTTAGTCATAATTAAAGCTCCTATTTTTTCCTTCTACCTATTAATTTATTCAATATTAATGCTGAGACCTCTATTTCCTTTTGAGTATCTGTAGGTTATGTCTGGTGCCTTCCTTTTACTTTTAACTTATCTAGACCTCTGTGTACTTGTATTTACATTGCCTTATAAGGTATCACTAATCAACATGCAACACAAATACAAGCAAACAGACATAAATATAGACAAACAAATACAGACACACATAGAGACACACAGACACACACAGATGTCCCGGTCTCCACAGTCCTCGCCGCCCGCGAAGACATGAATGACAAGGACACCAAGTCGGGTTCACGCAATGGCTTCTTTACTTGTGGCTTTTTCCTTTACAGCTCTCTTCCCCAGCAGCTTCTTCTACTACCTCCGTCCTTCTCGCAGCAAGGGTTAAACTCGCCCACTGACCTCCTTCTAGCTCCACCCCAACTTATCACATCAGAACTCACACATGCTGGAACCAGCTGCAGGTGACTACATGCAGGATAGGGCATCATCTCCACAATAGCTCTGGGACCTCTCAGCAGGCAGCAGTATCTATTTTTTTTTTAAATTAGGTATTTTCCTCGTTTACATTTTCAATGCTATCCCAAAGGTCCCCCATACCCACGCCCCCAATCCCCTACCCACCCACTCCCCCTTTTTGGCCCTGGTGTTCCCCTGTACTGGGGCATATAAATTTTGCAAGTCCAATGGGCCTCTCTTTGCAGTGATGGCTGACTAGGCCATCTTTTGATACATATGAAGCTAGAGACAAGAGCTCCAGGGTACTGGTTAGTTCATATTGTTGTTCCACCTATAGGGTTGCAGTTCCCTTTAGCTCCTTGGGTAATTTCTCTAGCTCCTCCATTGGGGGCCGTGTGACCCATCCAATAGCTGACTGTGATCATCCACTTCTGTGTTTGCTAGGCCCCGGCATAGTCTCACAAAAGACAGCTATATCTGGGTCCTTTCGATAAAATCTTGCTAGTGTATGCAATGGTGTCAGCATTTGGAAGCTGATTATGGGATGGATCCCTGCATATGGCAATCACTAGATGGTCCATCCTTTTGTCACAGCTCCAAATTTTGTCTCTGTAACTCCTTCCATGGGTGTTTTGTTCCCATTTTTAAGAAAGGGTAACATGTCCACACTTTGGTCTTCGTTCTTGAATTTCATGCGTTTGGCAAGTTGTATCTTATATCTTGGGTATCCTAAGTTTCTGGGCTAATATCCAATTATCAGTGAGTACATATTGTGTGAGTTCCTTTGTGATTGGGTTACCTCACTCAGGATGATACCCTCCAGGTCCATCCATTTGCCTAGGAATTTCATAAATTCATTTTTTTCCATTTTTTATTAGGTATTATCTCATTTACATTTCCAGTGCTATACCAAAAGTCCCCCATACCCACCCACCCCCACTCCCCTGCCCACCCACTCCTCCTTTTTGGTCCTGGCGTTCCCCTGTACTGGGGCATATAAAGTTTGCGTGTCCAATGGGCCTCTCTTTCCAGTGATGGCCGACTAGGCCATCTTTTGATACATATGCAGCTAGAGTCAAGAGCTCCGAGGTACTGGTTAGTTCATAATGTTGTTCTACCTATAGGGTTGCAGATCCCTTTAGCTCCTTGGGTACTTTCTCTACCTCCTCCATTGGGAGCGCTGTGATCCATCCATTAGCTGACTGTGAGCATCCACTTCTGTGTTTGCTAGGCCCCGGCATAGTCTCACAAGAGACAGCTACATCTGGGTCCTTTCGATAAAATCTTGCTAGTGTATGCAATGGTGTCAGCGTTTGGGTGCTGATTATGGGGTGGATCCCTGGATATGGCAGTCTCTACATGGTCCATCCTTTCGTCTCAGCTCCAAACTCCGTCTCTGTAACTCCTTCCATGGGTGTTTTGTTCCCACTTCTAAGGAGGGGCATAGTGTCCACACTTCAGTCTTCATTTTTCTTGAGTTTCATGTGTTTAGCAAATTGTATCTTTTATCTTGGGTATCCTAGGTTTTGGGCTAATATCCACTTATCAATGAGTACATATTGTGTGAGTTCCTTTGTGAATGTGTTACCTCACTCAGGATGATGCCCTCCAGGTCCATCCATTTGCCTAGGAATTTCATAAATTCATTCTTTTTAATAGCTGAGTAGTATTCCATTGTGTAGATGTACCACATTTTCTGTATCCATTCCTTTGTTGAGGGGCATCTGGGTTCTTTCCAGCTTCTGGCTATTATAAATAAGGCTGCTATGAACATAGTGGAGCATGTGTCCTTCTTACCAGTTGGGGCATCTTCTGGATATATGCCCAGGAGAGGTATTGTGGGATCCTCCGGTAGTACTATGTCCAATTTTCTGAGGAACCGCCAGACTGATTTCCAGAGTGGTTGTACAAGCTTGCAATCCCACCAACAATGGAGGAGTGTTCCCCTTTCTCCACATCCTCGCCAGCATCTGCTGTCACCTGAGTTTTTGATCTTAGCCATTCTGACTGGAGAGAAGTGGAATCTCAGTGTTGTTTTGATTTGCATTTCCCTGATGATTAAGGATGTTGAACATTTTTTCAGGTGCTTCTCTGCCATTCGGTATTCCTCAGGTGAGAATTCTTTGTTCCGCTCTGAGCCCATTTTTTAATGGGGTTATTTGATTTTCTGGAGTCCACCTTCTTGAGTTCTTTATATATATTGGATATTAGTCCCCTATCCGATTTGGGATAGGTAAAGATCCTTTCCCAATCTGTTGGTGGCCTTTTTATCTTATTGACAGTGTCTTTTGCTTTGCAGAAGCTTTGCAATTTTATGAGGTCCCATTTATCGATTCTTGATCTTACAGCACAAGCCATTGCTGTTCTATTCAGGAATTCTTCCCCTGTACCCATATCTTCGAGGCTTTTCCCTATTTTCTCCTCTATAAGTTTCAAAATTCCAACTCAATTCCTCAACGAATTAGAAAGGGCATTCGGCAGTTTCATCTGGAATAACAAAAAACCGAGGATAGCAAAAACTCTTCTCAAGGATAAAAGAACCTCTGCTGGAATCACCATGCCGGATCTAAAACTGTACTACAGAGCAATTGTGATCAAAACTGCATGGTACTGGTATAGTGACAGACAAGTAGACCAATGGAACAGAATTGAAGACCCAGAGATGAACCCACACACCTATGGTCACTTGATCTTCGACAAGGGAGCTAAAACCATCCAGTGGAAAAAAGACAGCATTTTCAACAAATGGTGCTGGAACAACTGGCGGTTATCATGTAGAAGAATGCGAATTGATTTATTTCTATCTCCTTGTACTAAGGTCAAATCTAAGTGGATTAAGGGACTCCACATAAAACCAGAGCAGGCAGCAGTATCTTGAAGAGGAACAGCAACAGTGGCTGAACAATAGAGTGATCTAGGGAGGAAGGCTCCACCCTAGGTAATCTCCTTAGTGGCAGGAAAGTCAAGGTCTGGCTCAGCCTGCTTCAGGCTGAGGGGGAGATTACAATAAATTGTCAGACATGGACAGATTGATGGACAAAGGACAAACTTAGAGGAAAGAGATGGATTCCCAGGTGGGGAAGTCTCTAGATGGCTGTTCTTTCAGTCTTTCCTCCACAGTTTAGAAACAAATATTTCTATACTAAATCAATTCCATCTCTCTATAGTATTCATCCTTTATTAGACATTTGCCAAAATGTATTTTTCTCCATAGTAAAATAAAATGCAAAGATTTGAAATTAGAAACTTGTGGATCTTCAGTCTCAGATGCTTGTGAAGCACATATTCTACATATTCCGGTGGAAACAGCCAACCCATTTGATGAAACTGGTTTCTTTTTTTTTCTTTTTTTTTAAAATTAGGTATTTTCCTCGTTTACATTTTCAATGCTATCCCAAAGGTCCCCCATACCCACCCCCCCAATCCCCTACCCACCCACTCCCCCTTTTTGGCCCTGGTGTTCCCCTGTACTGGGGCATATAAATTTTGCAAGTCCAATGGGCCTCTCTTTGCAGTGATGGCTGACTAGGCCATCTTTTGATACATATGCAGCTGGAGACAAGAGCTCCAGGGTACTGGTTAGTTCATATTGTTGTTCCACCTATAGGGTTGCAGTTCCCTTTAACTCCTAGGGTAATTTCTCTAGCTCCTCCATTGGGGGCCGTGTGACCCATCCAATAGCTGACTGTGATCATCCACTTCTGTGTTTGCTAGGCCCCGGCATAGTCTCACAAGAGACAGCTATATCTGGGTCCTTTCAGCAAAATCTTGCTAGTGTATGCAATGGTGTCAGCAATTGGAAGCTGATTATGGGATGGATCCCTGCATATGGCAATCACTAGATGGTCCATCCTTTTGTCACAGCTCCAAATTTTGTCTCTGTAACTCCTTCCATGGGTGTTTTGTTCCCATTTCTAAGAAAGGGTAACGTGTCCACACTTTGGTCTTCGTTCTTCTTGAATTTCATGAGTTTAGCAAATTGTATCTTATATCTTGGGTATCCTAAGTTTCTGGGCTAATATCCACTTATCAGTGAGTACATATTGTGTGAGTTCCTTTGTGATTGGGTTACCTCACTCAGGATGATACCCTCCAGGTCCATCCATTTGCCTAGGAATTTCATAAATTCATTTTTTTAATAGCTGAGTAGTATTCTATTGTGTAAATGTACCACATTTTCTGTATCCATTCCTCTGTTGAGGGGCATCTGGGTTTTTTCCAGCTTCTGGCTATTATAAATAAGGCTGCTATGAACATAGTGGAGCATGTGTCCTTCTTATCGGTTGGGACATCTTCTGGATATATGCCCAGGGGAGGTATTGTGGGATCCTCCGGTAGTACTATGTCCAATTTTCTGAGGAACCGCCAGACTGATTTCCAGAGTGGTTGTACAAGCTTGCAATCCCACCAACAATGGAGGAGTGTTCCCCTTTCTCCACATCCTCGCCAGCATCTGCTGTCACCTGAGTTTTTGATCTTAGCCATTCTGACTGGAGTGAAGTGGAATATTTGTTTTGAGTCAGGGTTTCAGGCATGGCTGGCCTTGAATTTCAGATTCTCCTGTCTCTACTTCTTAGGTGCTGAGATTACAAACATGTACCACCACACTGAGGTTTTGCTTCTAATGTGTCTTTGTCTGGTTTCTAGTCTTGTCTGGATCTATACCATCTCAGCCATATACCAGCAGCCTCTTTGGTGCTGTGAAGGAAAACATGTTCTTTTATTCCTATGCTGCCCTCTGCTGGACACTGGGAAATACTCAGGTCAATAAGCCTGTCCATGCTTGCACTCAGAGATCTTCTCTTGTATTAGTGTAACTTTGAGCACTGGAAGCCACACCATAGGCTGATACGAGGGCCCTAAAATGCCTGCTAGAGAGAGTTCTTCATTGCTGAATTTGGTGGTGGGCAGTCAGGGCTAAGAGCCACTTTTGAGTAGTTACTTTAGAAAGTTTCCAATTATTAATTTATTTTCTGGCCCAGATATAAATTAACACTGAAGGGGCTTTATCAAGAATTCTCAAAACAAATTTACTTCTTAAAGATATAAGCCTCTTTAAATGGTAGTCATCTGGGTGCATAAACCTTGGTCAGAGCAGGGAGCATGATGGCTGAACCTCTGTGGAGTGAATCTAAGAGGGCTATACATTCTCACCATTGGAATGATCCAGCCAAACTCTTGCTTGTTGAAGCCCACTATGTAGGGGACAGTGTTGAAACTCTTCTCAGCCAGGATCTCTTCTGGTGCCTTCGGCAGCACCACTCCATCAATCACGGTGGACAGGGAGATATTGTACTGGGTAAAACAGGAATGCAGTACTTATAAATACCATAGCTTACCTTTGAGCCACATCTCTCTTTGCTGGTCTGAGAGCTTGTCAAGCATAAGGACTCCTGTAGCTATAGACACAGAAACCCAATGTTCTAAAGACAGTGGCTGAGCTTAGGAGACTTCAAGGTCAGAACTGTGAGACAGGGACCAGCACAGCAATGTTGGCAGGGAATTGAGGAGAGGAGAATTCTCACTTACTAGTAAGGGCTGATTGCCTCTGTTTATCCATTTGTGAATCTGCTTGCTCTGAGATATGTAGTTGGCTTTGAGAAGTATTGAGCTTATCACTGGAGGAGCCTAAACTGCAACCTTGTTTCTATTTACGGAAAGAAAATACCACAGCAAGCACCAGATTCTGCCCAATAGAGAGATAGTAGAAAATACCACCTGGGCACAATTACTTCCACCTTGTAAAAGCTGATTAGTGAAGACAAACTGTTCTAAATATGCTGAGAGGAACTGCATTCTGAAGGAAGATGACAAACTGGACACACAAAGCTGGTCTTTTTGAATATCTGGTATGGTATCTTTGCAAGAATACCATAGAAAACTGAAGAGTGCGGGCAGGTCTAAGGATCGGGAAGGAATTTAATGAAGTGAGCAAGAAACCAGGAACGTCAGAACTCATCCCAGGAAATTAACAGTGGCCTGGACTTGGAGAACTTCTCTGGTAGAGTGTTGGGGGGGGGTACAGAGTGGAATTATTTTCTATGTGTAATATATGACACATTTTTTTTAACCCTTGACTACAATTCCATTGTGTATGCATGACACATTTTCATTACCCGTTCTTCTTTTGATAGACAGACGTGTAATACAAGTTCTTTTCTGTTATGATTAGTGAGATAGCAAATATAAAAGGGGCAGGCAGAAAACAACAACAAAAATAATTGTTTGAAATGTTTCATAATAAGACCTAATACTTTGATATATATTCCTGGTTAGCTTTAAGAGCCTACGGTCACCTGAGAAGGGAATCACAATTAGGGATTGTCAGGATCATATTGGTTTGTGACCATGTCTGTGGAGGAATGTTTTGTTTGCCCACTGTGGACAGCACCATTCCCTGGAAACCATGTCCTAAGATATATAAGATAACTAGCCAAGTATGTGTTTTCCCATGAGGCAGCCATCATCCTTCCTCCATAGATTCTGCTGTACTTGTTTCCTTAGCTGAACAAGCCTGCTTGAGATTCTGCTTCATGCCTTCCCTCAATGATGAACCATTGCCTAGAGGTGTGACACACATAAACCCTTTACTTCACCAAACTGCTTCAGATCTCAGGGTTTTAATCACAGCGACAGAAAGGAAAGTAGAGCAGAAATATATGTGGCACCTTTCTGGCAGTCAGATCTGTTTGGGGGAAGGTACCATCTCAGTGCAGGGAAGGCTTAATCCTGTAAGCAAAGCCAGGTTTTTAAGAAGGGAAAAGGCATGTTCTATCTTTTATTCTCAAGAAGTAAAGAGAGTGAGAAGGGAAAGCAGAGGCAGATCTGCAGAAAACAGTCAGTAAGGGCCTGCATGTATTAGCTCCTGGGAGGTGAAGGAAGACCCTGGCAACAGCAACCATGAGACCCCAGAAAGAGCTACTACTGTTCAGGATTACTGATATGTATATTTTGAGGCCACAGGCTTTGCCCTTTTGAGTCAGGGAAGCCAAAGGCATCTTTCCCCTCTTTTGTTTATCTCATGCCCCACAAACTGCTTAACAATGAGTCCAGTCTGAAATTCCTTCAAAAGTCCCTGCACTCCAGCCATATGCCATCACCCCACTCCTCAGTCCCTGGTATGATATCGAAGCCCTGCAGTGCAAAGTCTTTCCTTCAATCTCCTTGCACATTCCTAGGCCCCTGTTTATATAGTGCATTTCTACACTGCACTTAGTGTTAAGGTTCATACCTACAGTATAGCCATTTGGGAGTCTGAAGTAGGCAGATCATAAATTTCTAGACTACAGAGTAGGACCCTATCTCAAAATAGTAATAAACACAAGATGTTAGAAAGAAAAAAGACCAGTGTTCAGAGCTCACTGATCTTGTTTCATGTTGATTCAAAGTTCAACCCTCTTAGCTGAAGCAGCCCCTCTCACCTTGGTGACTTAAGCCTGTTCCTTCCTCATTGCCTTTGAATTTGAAGGGAAGGAAGCAAAGGGAAAAATGTAATTACAATATCAAAACTAGAAAAATAATGTAATTGGTGAGTTGTATGTATATATTGGCAAACAGACAGAAACTTTTTTCATAGTTAAGCGAATAATTGTCCATTGTTTGGATGGTTGAAGGAATGAAAGATATGTTTTTATTGGATCTTTCATGAATGAGGGACATACTGAAAATGTACGAAAAATTATGGGTATATTTTTAGAAAATTAATGAAAAGATATGAGTGAATGGGATGGTTGGTAGCATGAATGAATGAATGAATGAATCAGCATATGATAGATGAAAAGATAGGGAAATAGATAGCTATCCTAGGAACATAAGTGAGGAAATATCTCATAAATCCTAGGGAAGTTGTCTACTACTGTGTTTTAACATAATTTTTATATCAACCAACAGATAATGTGACATTTTTCTGAAGAATTCCTAATTAAATATCCCTGAAATTCAGGATAGTAGCTTTTGGTTTTAGGACTACGGAATGTCTTATTCACTAAAATGTTATAAGAATGTTCAAAAAGCAAGCTTTCATAGATTTGAAAGATTTCCATGCAATTTATCATGAAATATATAATTGGACTAATTTTTGACATTTGAGGTGTTTCATAATAGGAAATGAAACTCTCAGTTGGGGTCAGAAAGTTGACACTCCTCCCAAGATCTGAGAAACTGTCCCCTTAGAGTCTATCCAGGACAAGAACAGCAAAAGGAATAAAGTTGGGGGCCAAGGACACAGAATAGTCATCTAGCAGGGATACACACATTTATCATTCCCACTGTGATCTCCAAGAGCTCACTCTCTGTCTTCTGGAGCAAACACTGAACCATGGCAGCTGATGAGGTGTTATTACACCCAAAAAGAACAGCAATTACCTGAAAAAGATCACAGGCAACACCAGAGGTCAAGAGTAATGACTATATTCTCTGTTGATGTCGACAGTAGATTCTAGCCCAGTCTCCTCCTCCTCCTCCTTTTCTCCCTCTTCTACTCTCCCTACCTCTCCTCTCACTACCTCTTGCTTTTTTCTTTCATTCATTCTTATTGATGATGATGATGAAGAAGTTTTTGTGATAGGATTTTACTAAGTAGGTCAGGATAGCCTCAATCTTTCATAATTTCTTCTTTCTGTCTGCTTCCCCAGGTATTTTGATTATAGTCATGCATCACCAGGTTTTGCTCTTACATCTTATTCTGTCAGGTGATAGTGGGTTTGTAAAGTGTCTAAATTGACACTTTTCAACTTTTCCTTTTGACCCCTTTGGATCAATTTTTAAAAACGGGAATGCATCCTGCATATCAGATATTTACATTTCAATTCACGACATTAGCAAGATTACACTTATGAAGTGGCAACAAAAGCAGTTTTATGGTTGGGGGTCAATACTACATGAGGAACTGTACTAAAGAGACTCAGTATTAGAATGTTTGGGAACTACTGCTCTAAATTAGCAGAGGTAGATACTATATCCCACAGAATATTACCTCTGTTACTAATTGGAATAATAACATGAGTGGGTCATTTCACATAAGCCTATGCACATGGGTGTACACACACACAGACACACACACACACACACACACCACTGGACAAAATGTTCTTTAACTTGAATACCTCTAAGGAGCCCATTTGAAATAAAGGATGAGGTCTTTTTTTGTTTCATATACTGCTTTTCCCACTCACTAACAACTTTCCTTCAGGTTAGCTACAAAAAAACAAAACAAAACAAAACAACAACAACAAAAAACTCATATTTCAGTTTCTGTCCAGAATCCCAGGGTGTCTGAGGAACATTACTCACATGAAGGTACACAGAGCTTGCAGAATGTGCCTTCACTGTGAGCCAAAAGATAGTCCTGCTGCCCAGCAATAGTACTTTTAGAATTGATTATCTCAGCAGCAACCTGCAGCCAAAATAGCCAGAGAAGACCCAAGGGAAGCTCAAAACTGATGCAGGAATGCCCAATTGAGACCTTCTTCATTCGTAGCCTGGATATTCTTCTTGCCCAGGTTAGTAGTGATGACCACACCACTCTCAGAAATGGCTCTGTGGAAGAGGTCCTTGCCCAGAGGAGATAAGACCTGGAAGCGGAGAGATTTTATACTCCTAAGATGGGTTTTGTGGTTAACATCAAATTGAAAGAAGAAAATCAGGAATTACCTAGAAATAAATCTGTTAGCACAGCTGTGGGCGAGTTTCTGTATCAGATTAATTGAGGTTGGAAGATGTCTAATGGCAGCTGCATTCTTGTAACCCTTGACTAGCAGCCTGTCCAGTATCTAGGCCTCCTTTAAATGGGAATGCAGACTTACTGGGTCATCAGCCCATGATAAAGGCAACTAGGGAGAAAGTCAAGCTATAGTTAAATCCAAGGTGCTTGATCTAAGCTAAGGGGAATTGCCCCAATCTGGGGTATCCTTATCTGCATCTCATACACATTTGTCATGGTGCAAGTTTCTGGAGATGAATCCGGTTGCACTTGGAAAGATACCACACTTGTTTGATTTATTGACCCATGTTAAAAGACATGATTTTGAAGACCCAAGGTCATCAGTGAGCTGGGCAGCACCATTTGCTTCTGTTCTGAATCCTCTCTATGTGTCCATGTGACCAATCACCTCAGCTCTCATAATTATGACGCCCATGCTGTGGCAAACTGCAACCTTACACTGTGAGTCAAAATAAACTCCCCCTTAAGTTGTTTTGATGAATATTTCTCCATAGTAAAAAGAAAAGTCAAAGTTACTATGAATCATGGCACAGTTGCTGTTTAGGGCTCCCCCTACCTCCTGACCATACATTTGGAGACCCTGGATAAAACTGCTTCTCACCCATCCTAGCCCAAATCCCAGACAGCTTATTCTGATGTTTCCCAAGAGCGTCTCAGCAGAATGTGGCAGAAATTCAGAGTTTTCACAGAGCAAAAACACACTACCAGCACCTATCAGAGCAAATCCAAACTATTGGAAAGACAATACCAATAAAAGGCTTTGTAATACCTACCTGTACAAATTGTCTGTCTCTCTACTGTTCACAATTTACCCTAACACCAAAGATCACAGAGATCTGTGAACATTTCTTAGAAAGCGCATGCATTGTTCAAATAGTAAAAATTGGATTTAGTCCAAGATATTAATACACAATTATGTAATTAGGATTTACTTTGACAATGCAATATTACTCAATTATAGAAAGGTAGCAATACAGAAGAGGGCTTACTAGTAAGGACAATATTTACATGTTACTATATGACAAGAAGCTTTTTTTTTGGACAAAGGAACTAAAGAAACAACACTGCTGCATATGTAGAGAAAAAGAAAAAGAAAAAGAAAAAGGAAAGAGGATATGGATGGAGAATAAGTGGTGCATGATATATATAGAAAAAGATATGATGTCGCATATAATTATGTGTATATACATGAATATATATGGAACTTTAGAAAAGACGAAAATAAATAAATGTAACAGCCAAGTGTCAATCCCTGGGTATGTTGTTATTTAAGACTTGATTCTTCATAGGGGGTTTTAGAGATTTTTTTTCCTTAAGAAATTTCCTCTGGGCTGAAGAGGTGGCTCAGTAGCTATGAGCACTGCCTGTTCTTCCAGTTGTCTGGAGTTCAATTCCCAGCAACCACAGGGTGGCTCACAACCATCTGTGATGGGATCCTCTTCTGGTATGTCTGAATATAACTACAGTGTACTTATATACATAAAATAAATCTTTTTAAAATAAGAATTTTCCTCTGTTTCCAGGTGGTTGTTATCTGTGGATGTGGTTGCTGGAAAACTAAATCAGGTTTTCTGGAAGAACAGCAGGCAGTTGGTCACTAAGCCATCTCTCCAGGATTTCCACATCTCTTTTTATGTTCTTCCAAATACTGACCATGTTCTCTATTTACTAAATCTTATGTCAATATTGCATGAAATAGTTAATCATTTATTTTAATGTTGTGTGCAAATGGTCACACTTTAAAAAATTGCAACTCAAATATAGTAACCAATTAAAATTCTAATTTTTTTCTCTGAGAATTCAAGTAGGATGCCAGTGTGTGTTGGTTCCATGGCTGAATGTCTGCTCAACTTTGAGGACAGTAAGGTTTCTTACGGCTCCCAGAACATCTGTAGCTTCCCTCACAGTTCCTATGGCTCAATTCCACACATCAGCAAGACACTTCATATGCCCAGCCTATGATTGTGACCCACATCTTCTGCCCTACCTTTCCCCACTGGATCGTCCATCTCTCCTACCCCCTTTCCTCTCATCCCTAAGACAACCTGATGTTGCCTTCTTAACCCCAGGGGAAGCCCCAGACTGTTCTTGGGTCTTGAATTTCCTTAATGTAAAGATGCAACTTCGACCCAAACAAGGACACTTGGTCCAGCTTATTGCTTCTCTCCTCCCATTTGTAGTGGGTACTCATCACAGCATCCCAGGACTTGTAGAGTGATACCTAATACTGAAATAATTAGTAAGGAGAACAAGATCAACCAAGTGAGCAGAGACACTGGAGATGTTCATGGCTCGGAGAATAAAAAAAAATTAATGGTAAGTTTATAAAAGCAAAAGAGCTAATTATACACCTGAAGCTGTCCATCATCTGATTCTGTGCAGCAAAGAGTCAACCTGAACACAGATGTTGAATGTAAAGATGTTGTACTGGCTGCTTTCTAATAGGTTCCCTCACATGTACTCAGCTCACAGACCTAATAGCTATATCAATCTATCCCCAGCAAGGAGTCTGATGAAAAGAAAACTTACAAGGATAGAGACACTGACACCTCATGCTAACTCTCCAAAGATGGTTACAGAATCCGGGTTCCCTCCAAAGTTTGCAATGTTATCCTGGACCCAGCATAGTGCAATCAGCTGGTCCAAGTGAGCCCAGTTCCTTCGGCTGTATTCATCACCTGTGCTGCAAGGTGACAGGGTAGAATGGGGACAGAGATGTCATGGCAGGGTCCTCAAGAGCCAGGAGGCCTGGGAAGGTTCAGTGAGCTTTTCAGAATCAGGTTGGACATCACAGCACTGACAGGGGGCTGGGGAAGAATTTACCTGCCTATAATCCTGAATGTGTTGATTTATATGGGACTCTACACTCATATTCTAGAAACTATGTATACTGCACTGAGGATCCAACATTGCTCAAATAGACCCCTTGCTGGAGCAGCTACGGCATTCAAAGTGCAGACTTATAACAACATGTGATTGTAGAAACTATAAATGTTAGAGGTATAGGACTTTGAGTGTGGTAATAAGGAAGGGTAATATTGGTTGCACAGTCCAGAGCTGGGCTCTTGGCTCTACTGTAGAAGTCAGTACTGAGCACTGGAAGGGCATGAGGAGATGAGGCTAAGTGCAAGGTTAATGTGCCATTGGTGCATCACTCTCAAGATGATCTCTGTAGTGCTCATAGGACCTTGTTCAGTTCTCCAGGAGTGTTTTGTTGTAGAAGTAGCAAGACTGCTTTCCATCACTCATTTCTCTCCTGTCACATCTTTTCTTCATGTAGGAATCTAACTTTTCTTCTTCTACTATGTTACTTCCCAGGAAAGTGTTCTCATTCATAAGTCTTTTACACAAACATTGGATTTTGAGTCTTAAGAACCTTTCAATAAATATGTGTTCTTATATCTAGCCAACCTTGGATGTTTGTTTCATTAGTGAACAAAATGAACCAAAACAAAGTTTAGTTAATATACAGTGAAGAAAATGTAAAATCTTACCTAAATAATCCCCAAATACCCAGGCAGTATTGAATGGTTACCACCACCACATTTTCATGGGCAGAGAGAGCTAGTCCATCATAGGTCCACCTAGCATCAATCCACCTCCATGGATCCACATCATTACCTGGACAACAATAAAGCCACACGGGCAGTAGATTGAAGATTTAGGGCCAAGCTGAGTTCATATGAATTGATTGTATCTAGGCTGTGACTGGAGGTCATTGCCCAAACCACACCAGTTCCCAGGAACATTGCAAAAGGCTGACTATTCTTGTTTTCTACTTTCAAAGATAAGGCCCAGGATGCATGCCACTCAATGACCCCACCCTTTCTTCTCATCTCTCACATCCTCCTAAGACACAGAATTGAGATTATCATGGAACCCATAAAAGCCAAGGGTCCTCTCATCACCACAGGATCTTCAGGCAACTGAACATGAACAAAAAAAGACAGACTTTGTAGTTCAGCTTAGTCTCATTTAACTTCTCAGTGATGAATTAAACATCTCTATGGTAAGGGATTGTCTGGGGAGAAACCCGCTGCCCTGATGTCATCCCTTCCTAGTGTGCCTTTCCTTAAGCTTGAGTCTTTCCACTATGCTACTCCCAGCTCACATCCACTTCATTCAATATGGTCTTTGTTCATTTGGCTACCATCATCTCAGAATCTAGAGTGATTCAGGCTTTCTGATGAAACTTGAGTGGAAGAGGGAAGTAATATCTATAATCCATGTTCTTTAATTTAAATAACATGAACATCAAGAAAGAAGTGAAGGTGTGTAAAATAATATTGTGATAATACAATTAATTTGAGAGAATATTATGGGGGTATAATGAACCAAGATTTGATCTATGCACTATAAATAATAAACTCTCCATATGGAAAGGAATAATACTTTCCTGTGTAACAGATAAGAAATGGAGGAGAATCTTCCTGCGGAGAAACTACAGCCAGTAAGAGAATTATTCAGGGTTTGATCCTGACGCTAGTTCCCGTCAGCAACATGATGAGCTGATCAACAACTCCGTTCCATGACCAGAGTGCAATGAGACGGCTCTTGAGCCATGAGGCAGACCCTAAGGTGTCAGCATGGCTGTTGGCTCTCAGGCAGGACTGTGATTCAGTTCACTGAGCTTTATATGGCAATTCCCATGTGAGGAAACAGGCTGAGAGGTTAAGAAAGGGCTCTGTTCTCATCTTTATGAAGGCAGACCCAGGTTTAATGCTCAGAACCTGTGTCTCTAGTGCATGTGCCTGAAGCTAGAGGGTCTCCTGTTACCATAATCTCAAGATCCCCATTTTCACCCTCTGAATCTCTGGAGCTTGCAGAAGATGAACTGTGGATACCTAAGAATAAAGGCTGAGTCTGAGGCTTGTGGGTGATGATGTGTTGAAGAGGTTATGTATCTTCATAGACCTGTCGGAACAATCCATGAAAGCATGGCTCTGTGGGAACAGATTAAATGTTTCCTTTTTTGACCCCATATTTGACTCTCTAGGTACCAGAACCTCTGGTCCAGGTATGAGGAGTAAAGTTTCCAAAGGTATTGTTGCCTGGCCTGCTAAGGTTCTACTATCTTCCTATTCCAACAATAGCTGTTGGCTTCTTGATAAAGGGTATCAAGGGCTCCAATGTTGAGAACAATTATGGGGAATCAGGCACAAATGCAAGTTTTACTTGTGGACAAATCCATCTCAGACACAGAACAGCTATTCACAGTTTACAAATGAGGGACTGGATGCTCAGAGATGATTGACAGCTGTCCTAAGGAGGCACAGCCAGGAAGGTCCATGGTAGACAGTACTTACACTTCCAAGTCTATTATAAGCAGCATTCTGTGTCCCTTTCCATGGAGAAGGCCAGATAAGGATGCCCTCTGGGATGCTCACTTAAAGGATGACTTAAAGGATGGGTGTCACCAAGTTGTTTGTTTGTTTTTTTTGTTTGTTTTGTTTTGTTTTTCTGCTTATCTCCCACTGACTTCTGAACACAGGAAATACCAAATCTTAGCATACATTTCCACACTTTGTCTGCTACTCCTGGGTCTCACAGAGAGGGCTTCTGGGAAGGTTTTGGGTGCTGACCTATTACAAACTCAAGATTGCCTTCTCTAGAAAACTCTCTCCCAATCTTGTCATCTTTACCTAGCATCCTGCCCCTTCTCCTGCACTGTGTTCCCATGTGAAATGCTGAATCATTTGGTCATCAGACTGTGCCAAAGGCAGCCAGACATGGAAATGAGCCAGAGTGAAGTCCTGGAGTGCTGCATACAGGCAGGCAACATGCTTTTGAGATTGTTCCAGCATCCTCCATCCTCCCTCCCCTTCATGGGAGAGTGAAATTGTTCATCTGTCAATAAAGCTGTCACAGGTGACCTGAGAATGAAGCCATCTCCCTGCTCCGCTGGCCCCGTCTATGAAGACACACATGAAAACCAGGAGACCTGAATTTCCACTTCCTCGTGCTCTTTATTCTTCCCCACCAGAAACTCAGTTTCTCTATCTGTATCATGTTGGGTTGTTCACTTTCCCCCTAAGACTCCTCCCAGTTGTGACTTTATTGGAAATCATGACTTAACTGCCATCAGGATAGGATTCTCATAACTAGGATAGGCAGTTCTTTTCCTTCTTTCCTGTAAAGTCTTGGAAAATTACATTTGAGTTGTATAGTACTCTCTACAAAAGTCTGGCATCACTGGAGTAAGAACTCAGGTGAAAACTGGAAGGAAGCTGTGGTCCCTGAATCACTCCTGACTTATGTGCTCCTGACCCCTGCTGCCTTTATCAGCTTCTAAGCCCACAGAACATCGAGATGCTCGAACTTAAAGTCTGGACTAAGTTTTCCCACACTTACAGGCGATCAGCTGCCTTTTGTCAAATTGGCAGGACTATAAATATTCAGGTAGAGACAGTCTTCTGAAAACTTGAGAGGCAGGATCACCTTTGAGGTGCTGAACATATCTGAGATTAGCTTTGCCCAACCTGCATCTTGGGAGCACCTGGGAGGGGAGAGAACATCTGAGATTCCACCAGAGTGAGCACCTTACCTGGGCCTGATCCTGCACTGAGAGATTTGAGCCTATAAAAGTAGTTCCTATTACTTCATTGAAGTAATTTCCATGGGTGAGAGGTGGAAATCATGCCAATCTCTGGGTTCTCTGAGTCCTATGGATGGAGAAGACCCTAGTACCTCTTCTTTTCCTGGAGATTTTTGGGATGTTCTGGACCAAGGAGAAAGAAAGTGTACAGTGACCTACACTATGAGATGTCACTTCCTGCAGTTCTTGGACAGGGTTTTGTCCTCCTGGACTTTTTATGGTGGTCTGTAGTTGACTGTGTTCCTACACCAGATAAATGTGCTATATAGTTCTCAGAAGACATTCATTTACCAAGACAGCCAGGTACATTGATAGGCAACCTGTTGATGTAGGGAAGGGCATCATTGTGGGAGAAACTCAGAAAAGCTAAATTCTAGCCTTGTATCAGACATAGTGTGCTGGGTCGGCTAAGATGAATTTTTTTTCCTGCTCTGACCCCAAGCTTCCATGTTCAGGTGGAGTGAGCAAAGTCTCCAAAGGCTTTTGTTGCATGACCAGCTAAGGTCCAATATCTTCATCTTATAACAGGATATTCTAGGATATTATATAGTTGATGTACTAATCCACAGACTTCTCATTTTCCCTTTCCATCCAAATACGATGAAAGATTCATGAAGTACAGATTTGTTTCCCTTGATAGTTTCTGAAAACCCAGAACATTACAGATTCACCACAGGTGCTCCGTAAGTTTGTGCTAAACAAAGAGTTTGGAAAATTACGAAAGTATTTATTATCTAGATCATATTTAATCATGCTCTCAGGGGTGCCAGTAATAACTATTAATATAGCTTGTCAGAGGATTGCCTCATCTCCATCCTGCATCACTGTGAGATAGGTTTGGTCTGTTGCTATGCATTGCAAATCTAAGTACTGGCTCTGGATACCTCAGGGAAGAGGAGATCCTCAGTTACACCAAGTGATGCTGTGTAACCATGTCCCCCAAGGTATCCTTGATTGGTCAATAGAGATACCTACAGCCTATAGCTGGGAAGAAGAGAGGTAAGCAGAATTTTAGTTCCTGGGCTTGGGGTCTGAGGTAGGACCACAAGACAGGGGAGAGAACTCAAAGAGAGGATAAGATGCCATTGAATAGGTGAATCATGAAAACCTGGCCATGAAGGCTGGTCAGTTGGTGTAAGAGAAGCCCAGGTGAAACATGGTAAATTTTATCTCAGGTTTATTGATAGAGAAATAGACAAAATAGCTTAGAGATAAAATATCTGCCCAACTCCAGTTCTTTAAAGTCTTACTATCAATAAAAAGGTTGTATGTCTTTCATTTGGGAGCTAAGTTATGGCAGAACCCCCCCAATTAACATTAAATAATTTACCTCAACACATACTCACTAAAAGTCCCCACCCCAGTGGCTTACATAGGAGGGTAGGAGGTGGCATTCTTCACAAAGCTCCAGGGCTCTGCAGGCTGTGGTGGAGCAAACCTCAGGGATCCAAGAGGGGGCTTGGCAAAGGGGACTCCCAGGAAGACGGCCACAGGCTGTTCAAATCCTTCTAAGCTGATGTACTTCCCCAGGACTTTGCCATGTGTGGTGTCCGCCACGGGTGGTGAGGGTGAGTGTCCTGATGGTTGAGAAAATGTGAGGACACATCAGAGGGGGTAGATCAAACCTGGATTCATGGTTGGTTTAATCACTTTTAAGCTTGTGTCATTGATAGTCATTTGAATCTTCTAAGGCCTCTTTTCCTTCTGACATTAAATAGAGGGCCAACTAAAACATAATCTGTTTGGAGGTATAAAAGTCGCCCATCTAAGCCAGCACAAGGGTCAGTGCTCTGCTTTGTGCCTGCCCTGTATACATTTCACCTACTTCATCAAAGACAGATTTCCATATGTGTAACCCAATGTTTGTAATCCAGAAGTACTTACCCAGAATTGGGCAAACAGCAAGAGAAGCCCAGACCAGAGCATGGAGCCACATGGTGGAAGGAAGGCCAGGATCTCTTGGAGACAGGGAGGTGTCTGCTGCTTAAATAGAAAGTCTTCTTCCTGCTGTGGACCCACCTCAAGACCAATTAGCATAATTACATAAAGCTCCCCCTCCTCCAAAGAGCTCCCTGGGTGTTTGTTAGGACCTCCAAGCCACACCCACTAAGAGTTTACTCTTCTTTATCTTTAAAGACACTACCCACTCTCTGATACTAAATGGCCACAAACTCATCCATCCTCTTATGCAAACACTTCTAGTTGAAATGCTCAGTGTGTCTTGAACTTCTCAAGGTAGGCACCAGCAAGCAAATGCATGAAGGCAGGCTGAAGCCTTGGGTTAGGATTCCCACACAAGCTGGAAAATTAAGAGCATTTCACATCCCCAGTGTTGGCCAGCCAGGAGCTTTGCACACTTCCTAGCTTCCATGGGCCACTATTTCTTAGAAGACAGGTTCTCAAGTTTAGAAGTTTTGTAATCTCACCCTTCGGCCAATGGTTTTTGTTTGTTTGTTTGTTTTTGTTTTTGTTTTTCCTGGTGCTTACCATTACTGCCTGGTGGCCTGAAGCTCCAATGTACACCTTCTCTATTAATGATCTCACTGCTTCTGGAGCAGGGATGATTAGACAGAATGTTTGTATTAGTTACTCCTGGTTGCTGTGATAAAACACAAAGCCCAAATGCAACATAAGGAAGAGAGAGTATCCAGAGATAGAGGAGTCTGCAATGGCAGAGCAGAAGCATGGTGACACGTGACAAGCCAGATGGTTGGAACAGAAAGCAGAGAGCTCATAATACTTAAATGTAAGCTCACAGTAGAGAGTGAACTAGAAATGATGAGTCTTTAAATTCTCAAACCTACCTCCACTGACATACTTCCTCTTACAAGGCTACATTTCCTAAATATCCCCAAACAGCACTACGATCTGGGAATCAAATGTTTGAATGCCCAAGACTATGGGAACAATTCTCATTCAAAAACTACATTGTTCTCATGGCAAATAAACTATATTAACCACAATCCCTTATCTAATCATCCACACATGCATCTATCTATGAATTCTTTCTTTCTTGGAGATTTTATTTTATTTTTATTTTATGTGTATGAGTATTTGTCTGCATATATGTCTATGCAGTATGTGCATGCAATACCCACAGTGGTCAGAAGAGGCGGGGCTTCAGGACACCAGGGGATGGAGTTATAGACTGCTAAGCAATGTGTGGGTCCTGGAAATCGAATACCTGTCCTTCAGAAAAGCACCCGTGGTTCTTGATGGCTGAGTTACATCTCCAGACCTTATCTATGAATTATTTGAAATGTCCAAAATGTTTGGCATTCAGGCCACCAGAATGTACCTATGTGGGGCAAGATAAAATATAATATGTACTGTTTGATTTCTGACTGAACTCTGTGGTATTATTTCTGTTCCTCAACACTAGCAGCCCTGGAACCTTGAAAATAACCATGTTTCTCTTTTACGGTGCTGCTCTCTGCAGAACATTTGGACATTTTGTGGAGACGAGTGATGTGATTATAAAGCTTTGCTTTGACCCTGTTTAAGAAATCTAGTCAAACACTTTTGGGGGGTGGGGGCACTGGAAAGCATAGTCTTGGTGGGAGAGTATTGTGGGAAATATTTAAAAAGGACTGGCAGACTTACCTGGGCTACTGCTGGCCACTCTCTGTTCTGGTGTGGTCCAGCCAGGCTAATCTTTGCCCACCAACTCTCTGGCTGGGCCAGAGTTCCCAAGTTCTGTTCGCTGCCAAGCCAGCCCCACACAATGACCGTCCACCCTGCAGTCAGCCACCATAACTCTATGCCCCAGTGCAGTCCTGCTGGCTCTGGCTCTAGCTAGCCCCCCCAAGCAACTGATTTCTGTATTCCCAGCTCTGGTTCACTTATCTCTGGAGCCGTTAGTTCCCTTTCTGCCATAAACCCCTGTAGTCAGGGGTCCTACATTTCAGTAACCCAGTAAAAAAAAAAACCCTCGATGCTTATAATTAACATGTCAGATTTATATATCAATAAATTCTCAATTCACAAGATGCCAAAACAATAGTTTCTGAACCAATTCATAATAATAAAAGCCGCCCACCTAGAGTAGATAAATAATCTCAATTATTCTAAGCTTTATGATATCATAACTACCTATGGCTATTTAATGCCACATTGGTTCAGGTTCTTCTTCCTGTCCATTCGCCTCTATCTTCTACCTATCTCCTCAGATGCTTTCAGTCTCTGCAACTCTTAGCTCTGCCTCCATTTTCCCTGTCTAATCACAGGCCTCCTGCTGCACTAATATTTTAGTGTGCTTGGATAGGGAAAAACCTACAACATATCACCCTTTCTGTTTAAATTAAAAAAAAACTTTCTCTCAAAATATAAATTGAGTACAACTATTACCATTTTGTAATTTATGAAGTACAAGATATACCTAACACCCAGTCCAATTATGGGACTGCCCAGGTGATCAGCGGTCTCTATAAATTGGCTAAGTTTTGGAAGCTATATTTTGTGCTTCTCATATTTTCAGGTAATATTAGTTGTTCTTGGATTTCTGATGGGGTTGAAAAACTACATAGTCTCCTAGCCAACCCAGGCTATTTACTTTGAGAGACCAGATTTGAGAGGATGGTTTTAGATGACATACCATCTAAAGCCAGGACATAAGTCAGGTGTAAAATTATAAGTCTTTTAAATTAGGATAGATCAAAGAGGTTCTATTTAATTGATAAAAATGATGGACTGGGTGTTAGGTCTATCTTGTACTTTATAAATTACAAAATGGCAATAGTGATGCTCAATTTATATTTTGAGAGAAAGTTTTTTTTTTTTAAATTAAACAGAAAGGGTGTTATGTTGCAGGATTTTTCCTGTCCAATTATATTAGAGCAGCAGAGGCTTGTGATTGGACAGGGAAAAGGGAGGCAGTGCTAAGAGTTGCAGGGACAGGGAACATCACAGGGGGTTGTTGGGGGAAGGGAAGATGGCAGTGAATGTGACCAGCATGGCTTTAATTAGCCACAGGTAGTCATGGTATCATAAGAGTGGAATAATTGGGATAAAATTTTTATAATTATCAATTGGCTGAGATATTATTGTATTGTCATCCCGTAAATTGAGAAATTATTAATACATAAATCTGGTTATTTATAAGCTTTAAAAGTTTTGCTTTACTTGGTTACTGGAATGTGGAGCTGCCAATGGTGGACAGGGAACTAGTGGCTTCAGGGACTAGCAAGCCAGGTGCTGCGGGGGCTAGCTGGAGAGAGTTGCCAGCAGCAGGAGTACAGGAGCTCTGTCCTGCCCCACCAGGGAGTTGGTGGGTTGAGAGAAGGAGGAGCACAGAGAGTTGGCAGGGTTTTTTTTTTTTTAATATCTCCCTCAACAGGAGAATAGCTGTATCTAGAGTGGGAATGGGAGTGGTAAGTAAAATAAGACTTTTTTAAAAATTAAGTTGCTTAAGAATGGAGAGGTTGGCTCAGTGGTTAAGAGCTAGAGCCCTTGCTACTATTGTATAGGGCCTAAGTTCCATTCCCAGCATCCATGTTGGGCAACTCACAACTACATGTTACTCTAGCTACAGAGAATCTGGCACACTCCTCTGGCCTCCAGGGACACTTGAAAACACACACACACATGTGTGTGTATGTGTAGAAAATAAAATCTTTAAAAGAAATCCAGTTGTATACTTTACAAGAAGAAAATGATAATTTATTTTATAGTTCGCAATGACAGCAAAGCAGAGGTGACAATAAGAGAACATTTGCATAGTGATGGGTCTGAGAAAGGTGGTTCTTTGGGAAAGTTGATGGAACAAACCAGTGACCAAGATCCTCCATTTGTCTCTCCCCATGACGAATCAAGTTGAAGTGTTCACACATCAAAGTATCCTCATAAGAATTAAGGATATTTAGGGAGCCCAGGCAGAGTGTTTGATTTTAGTATGTGAAAAAAATACTCTGAAGAAGGCAGGTAGAAGATATGCAACCAAGATCAAGCACCCAGAGAAGAGAGGCCCCTTCCACCCAGGAAGGGAGGAAAGTCTAAACCCAGCCCTCAAACTTCAAACAATGTGTTTCTTCAACTCAGAAAATGCAACAATCTAGGAAGAGGGTAGACACAAAACTTATAGACCTAAAGGCAAAAACTGAGACCACCCTAATGGAAGGAGAATGGGCATCCATTTATCTGCAAACAGAAATAAGAGACTAAGTCTCCACCAAACTTGTGATCTAAAAGCTTCTGAAGGAAAATTTCAAACGGGAATATATAAAGCTATGTTAAAGAGTAAGAAGAAAATAAAAACATGTATGGAAATAAAAGAGATGGCTCAGAAATTACTACACAAAAAAACCCCAAATGGTCTAAACTAAATTTGGTGTATAAACCATTCATATTTTTACCGTAAGAACTAAAATAAGATTAATTGGAATAAAATATTCATTAATATGGTGTTATGGTGGTTTGAATATTCTTGGCTTAGAGAGTGGCACTATTAGGAGGTGTGGTCCTGTTGGAGTAGGTGTGGCCTTATTGGAGGAAGTATGTCACTGTGGGGGTGGGCTTTGAGACCCTTATCCTAGCTGCCTGGAAGATAATCTTCTCCAGTTTGTCTTTGGAACAAGATGTACAACTCTCAGGTCCTGCAGTGCCATGGCTACCTGAATGCTGTCATGCTTCCTGCCATGGTGATAATGGTCTAAACCTCTGAACCTGTAAGCCAGGCACAATTAAATGTCTTTTACAATAGTTGCCTTGGCCACAGTGTCTCTTCATAGCAATAAAAACTTAATGAAGATAGTGAGCAAGATACAAGTTAATATATGAACATTTAAAGTGTGGAGAGGAATAGAGTATAGTGAGAACATTTTTATGACTACATTTCTAGTTTCCTTTTGTTTGATCTTTCCTATCCATGCTGTATTAGTACAAAATATATAGTTATAATCTAAATATCTATTAATAATACTCATAGTAGCCAGAAAAGCAAACATCTACAGTAGATGAACCATGGGTAATTAGTGAGGAATCAAAATGTCAGGTAAAATAACACACAGTGCAGTCACACCAGCATTCCCTCCCTCTGACTTCCTCAGTTACCCACAGTGCTCTCTGATAGCACTGTCTCCCATGCAAACTGTATTCAAACCTGTACCAAGGCGTGCTTCTGGAATCAAACTTAAGATATCCAGTTGACCATCTGTGACTGTTTTATTAGCTGTCTACATATTAAGGATTGTCATATTTTTCTGGTCATTGGGAGCGACCTTGTTTGAACATTAACTGCCTTAAGTGCTTGCTGGCATAAAGTCTTTGCCTCTGTGAGAAAGTACTAGCTCAGCTGAGTACAAATAGACATAGATCCTGAAGTAGGCAGAAAACAAATAGCTATAAATATTGTGAATAGGTGCCTATTAACCCATTCTGTTCTGATCTTCTGCTGAACTGTTTACCCAGTCAATATCCTGTTCCTGGGAACAGGTGCATTACCCAGAGACAAAGCAATCTCCCTCCACCCCCCTTCTTGCTCCTATGAATATATAACCTCTGTGGGAAAAATAAAAATTTGTTAGCTTGATCAGGACCTCTAGTTTTGCTGTCTGTTCTTTGTGTTTCTTGTTCCCCCATTTTCTTCCAGGTGGTTCCCCAGTCCTTGTTCACAGTCCTGCAGGTAGGGCCACCTGGTGAGACGAACCTTTAGACATAATTAAGTCTCCCATTTTTTTCTCTACTGTATTAATCTATTCAATATTAATGTTGAGACCTGAATTTTCTTTTGAGTACATATGGGTTATGACTGGTATGTTCCTTTTACTTTAACTAATCTTTACCTCTGTGTACATGTATTTACATTGCCTTAGAAGGTAACACTGATATACCTACAACACAGACACAGATGCACACACACTTACATGAGCATGCTTGTTTCAAAAATACTGTAAACAGTTTTCTTACATGCACTCTTGAGCTTTGTGAGGGGCATGACAGGTCTCCTAAGCAAATCCACCATGTCTTTAAAAACAACACTGGTCAGAGTGCACTGTGCATTTAAGGAAAGTGTGTTTGCCTATTCTGATGGCACCAAAATAAGAACCTGTCCTGCTCTTACTCACTAAGTTTTCTAGAGAAGCAGGAAAAAAATGAGGGAATAGGGAGACCAAGAGCCACCAGCAGTCAAGTACAAAAAACCTAAATTCGGACTCATTACACACTGTTGGATCACAAGAGTATATTAAGAATACCATTTGGGAAAGACTTAACATTTTCTTATTCTTAAATAACAAAACACCCAGTTTCCCCAATTTTATAATCATGCTGTTAGTTATGGTTTTTGAAGTTCATGCTCCACTGGATCTAACTAACTTAGCTGCTTCCCCATTCTTCCAGGTATGTTGTCACACACTAGAAGTAGCACATTCTCCAGCATGGCCTCCCCTACAGTGAGGGAAATCTCTCTCTCTCTCTCTCTCTCTCTCTCTCTCTCTCTCTCTCTCTCTCTTTCTCTCTCTCTCTCTCTGGATGTACTACCTTGTCTATTCATCAACACTGACTTTATGTTCAAAAACATCATGATAATATTTTCATCATCAAGCCTGACAGAAGCCCATTCATCACATAGGTTTTCTCCATAAGGTTCCTCACAGCCTGCTGTGCTTGGAGACACTGGATATGCCAGCATCACTATGTTTGAGAGCACCTTAAACAGAGAAGCAAACAAACAGACAGGCAGTCTCTTAGAAAGAAAATATCACAGGAGTAGCATTGGGTAGAACCCAAAGAGGGTACATATAAGGCTGCAAGGTCAGAGAAGGTAAAGTTTTATTCCAAATGAGAATGCTGGAGCCACATGAATCAAACTTCCTTTCGACTTTTCCCTGCTCTGTGCAGATGTAGTTAACCAAATAGAGGAGGTGATACCAAATATTACAAAATCAGCAAACAAACAGGAAATGTAATGCTCTCAATTCCCTAGCCAAAGGATATAGACTAGGAGATTAGATAAAAAAGAAATTGGGATTCACCTGTTTGTTGCCTCCAAGGAGTGCTTGTTACCATGGAGGACAAAGCCTAGGATCAAATGATGGAGAAGCCTTTTCAAGAAGGCAGAAATAGAAAGAAAGAAATTGTCTTTGTTCCCAATCTGACAGACTTTAAATTGATATTAGTCAGAAAGTCACAAAGAAGGTTACTTTGTATTGATTAAGGGAAAATTTCATCATGAAGATGTAACAATTGAAAACATTTATTCACCGAAATATCAGCACTACAAGTTTCAAAAAATAAAAAAAAGTATTTGTTAATAAATAGATTGAACCCAGGGGGAATTTTAGTGGGTGACATTGACACTTCACTGTCACCAATATATAGACTAACCTGACCAAAAACCAGAGAACCATCTGAGGTAAATAACATTAATATAAGTCAAATGGACCTAATATACTTCTGCAAAGCATCCTACCCAAACACTGCAGAGCCCAGAATCTTCTCAGCAGCTCATGAGACTTTCTTTGTAATAGAAAATATGGTTCCCAAAGCAGACTTCACAATGACTAAAACTGAAGCTTTTATTTTTTTTGGTATTATATTTAACAATGAAATGAACCTAGAAATCAACAGCAAAAGAAACAGGAAAACATAAGTAAACTCATGGATATTGAACAACACACCTTTTCTCCAACTCATGCTAGTGCTATACACACCACTCTACTACAAATTCCCTTAACCTTCCCACACTGATGTTCCCCCAACTCTGCTATACTTGTTCTTATTTGTATTTCTTCAAAGCCATAAAATACTAATTCTCTTGATTGTTGAGCTATTAGACCACTTCCTTTACCTTTCTGACTCCCCTTTTCCTGGCCCCAACATGGTTTATACAGAGCTCAACCAAAATGTAAGAAGCCATACATGACACACTCTATTGTCAGCTAGAACATAACTGTAGAGTCATGGCTCCTCCTACCCAGGACTACCAACAGGCAGAACATATTATACTAACCAGGGCACTGACCCTACCCTAAGGATCATTCCTGGTTATTGTCACTTATGTGAACACCTCTTCCTGGTGTAAGAGATCCTATAGACATAGTAATAGATCCCAAATTTGCTGGGTTTGCAGTTGCTTACTGTTGAACACTACAACCAAATGAAGGGGATCTAGGTTGGTCAACATATGGTTACTGACCTTATCATTCCTCATTACTAACTCCTGTGAAGCCTTATTGGGGGTGAAAGAGGCAAATGCTAGCTGCCCAGAGACATCTCTGGACATCCTTTTTAAGCAGGCCAAAGGGGTCCAGAAGCCTCTTTTTAACCTGGAAGATTACTTTGTTGAGATTGCCTCTGGAAAAAGCATCTCTCTGGGCCTTCTGTAGAATTTCTGCTTCCATGGGGTTGTACTTGATATGACTGAGTCTATGTTGAGGAGCTGGTATAATATGCCTGGTTATGATCTTTCACCATGTCTGCTGGATTAAAACACTGACTTGGTTTTCCTGATTAGAATTAGGTTAGGTTGTCTAGCATCTACCTGGCTCCATTCCCCAAATCCTACAACGATAGCATCCTCCAGCCATTCTTGAAGGCAATTATCAGAGGCTATATGTACCTGTAATAATTTTATTGTTCATCATCACAATCATTAATACTGAACCAAGTGGAGCCAGCATGGTGAATTTCACAGGGTGATTTTTTTTTTCTTATAAGAATTCCTACCCTGGTTCATATATTCATAGATGAATCAAATTTTCATAAAAGAATCTACAAATCTGTAT
The DNA here is from genome assembly GCF_000001635.26 of Mus musculus. NCBI lineage: Eukaryota > Metazoa > Chordata > Mammalia > Rodentia > Muridae > Mus > Mus musculus. The sequence continues at coordinate 93,163,213 of NC_000074.6, forward strand.
GGACATCAGGATGGTAATTGTACCTTGACAATCATTTGATAGGAGTCACAGAGTGAGAAGGAATAACTGCTGCAGACTGGACTCAGTTGGCCCCTCAACCTGGGACAAATGTGGAGCATTCATGCTATAGGATGCCACGGCTCCAGGAGACTAAGTTTCTCTGAAACATTTTGATTCAGGACCGCATCCAAGGTTTTGGGCCAGCCACACACCTTTTACTAGAGTGGATGTGGCAAATAACAAGAGCTCCTTCCTAGAATTTTATGTTTAAAAAAGGGGGGTGAGTGGTGAGTGGGCATTTATTGAACATGCCCTTTTGTACCTCAAAGTTCATGAATCACTATTTGTTGAACTCTGTCCATTTGAAAAGGTTGCTGATCTCTTGTTTGAAAATTGTACCAATCCATTGAAACTGAGCCCAGTCCACCCATGAGCAGAGATCTCAAGATCTTGTCCTTCAATGGCTGGTGTTGCTCAAAGGGCATGGTATTTCCATGGGTTACCATGCACATGGGATTTGCAGTCCATGTGGACACTGGATCCTCCCAGGATGATCTTGGATGACTCCACTGCCTTGGATGTAGTCTTTTCTTCTTCCTGCCAGATAATCGTGTTGTCCACTCATCAGTTAAAGTCCTTGACTAGTCCTTTTGACATGGCCACAGAGGGGTCAGCATGAGCAACAGTCTTGGCAATGTTGGACTTGCTGGTGGTGGCTGTTCCATAATGTATACACAGGTGGTGTTTCTTCTTCTGGAGCCCTACTGACACCATCCTACCAAGATGCTGGGCTGTAGCCACTCAGCTAGAAGAGTCCAGTGAAGATCCCCTCACTTGTCATTTTAGACCCATATCATGACTAACCACTAATATTTAATCTGATTTGATATCAATGACAGCATTACAAATGATGTTGTTCTAGTATTCCCCTGCCTTCTAGATGCTCTAAGTTGTTTTCAGGACATACAGCCTGCCCTGCTCTCCTTTCCCTAGGAGCAAATCATTTATCCCTTAATGATTTGCTCACTTGTTCACTTGGACTGGCCCCATGAGAGTGGATAATGAAAATGTGGTATATATACACATTGTATATATGGACTGTTCTTCATTTTTGAGAATAAAATTTTGTGTTTACAAAAAGATAGATAAATGGAACTGGAGAACAACAAATGAAGCTAAATAAGGCAGATGCAGAAAGACAATGATCAAAGGTTGAAACATCGTTTATGGTTGGCTTGAGCTTTCAGTACCCATCTTTGAACCATCACACTGTAACTTCACACTACAATATAAGCTACATAAAATTTGAAATAAAATAGCACACTTTAATTCTGCCTCACACCTTTGAAATTGCTTTTTCTTGCTTTCTTGACTCCAGAGAGTTCTCCCACACTGGCACACCCATTAGCTGACTTCTGTTAGTTGATACAGGACATCTACTGACTCAATGCTAATGAGGAGTGGGTTACGTAGTCATTGTCCTGTCTTAATCTTAGAACCCTGGGTGGGTAAGATGAAGTCTTTTCGCTGACCCTGTTTCTCAGCAGCAATAATGATGACTTAGGTCCAGTACTATTTGTTCTATTCATGCAATGGGTTACAGAACTTTACAACTTTTTCCTTTGGCTGCAATAAGCCTTCATCTGGTATCTAAAGATTCCCCCATGTGGGCAGAGTATAGTTCCCTTATGGAAATGGAGTAGTGGTGTGCTTTATGCATTCCTAGAGAAAAATTTATCCCAGTATTGCAACATGTCCACAGACTTATTCATAAGCACCTGGAGGACATCTACAGAGGAGTCTGGAATGGGTGTAAGCCTCTTCTTGGGTCTGTGGTTCTCAATTAATTTTGTATTTTTATTTAGACCACACATTGCCTTTAGCACTTAGAAAACTCTGGTCATTCTCATTTCATTTATGAGAATATCTCTCTGGAAAGGAAAGGTGAGACATGTTCACATCTGCTGTGAAGTAGTGTCTCCTGAGCATAACAGCCTTTTAATGAGAAAGGTTAAGAGAATCTGTAAAAGATTCCTCGAGACCCTATAAAGAGATTAAGGCATTGCAGAGGGTTACTAGATGATCATTTGAAAGTCCAACCACTCTCTGTATCCTCATACAGTTTCTGTGAAATTCTGCCAGAGGTGTACTGGGTTCTTGGAGGTGATAGATTATGCATACGGTAGACAGTTAACCAAAGAAGGGATTACATCTATGCATCTATGGGGAAGTCTTCACTGGGAAAGGTTGTTTTTGTTGTTGTTTGGGGTTTTTGTTGTTGTTTGGTTGTTTCTTTAATTTTTTTATGGTTCCTCTCTCTTCGTCTATCCCTCTCTGAGGCACATAGACTAATTTTGAGCCAAAGGCATTGCATTAGTTAGGTTTCTATTGGTACAATAAAGATCATAACTAAAAAGAATTTGCAGAGGAAAAGGTTTATTTGACTATGCATGCTGAGTCATAGTTCCCTAAGGGAAGCCAAGGCAAGAACTCATGGTAGGAACCTGAAAGGAGAAACTGAGTCAGAGGCCATGAAGGACTGCTGCTTCCGGGGTTGCTACCCATGGGTTGCTCAGGTTGCTTTCTTATACAACCCAGGACCCCAGCCCCAGGGTAGCACCACCCAAAGAGGGCTGGGCCCTCCTACATCAATCATTGATCAAGAAAATGCCCTCCAAACTTGCCCACAGACAATCTGATGGAGGCATTTTCTCAAGCTTCACTGCACACACATGAACATACACAAAACAAAGAAACAAGCAAGCAAATGAATGAATGAATGAATGAATGAATGAAGAAAAACAAAAAGGAAAAAAAACAACAACTAAAACCTGCCAAGACAGACATTGACCCAATTCTGATTTTCAAAACATTATTTTATTTTTACAAGTTGAAGGAGATAAATATTTCCTTTTTAATGCATTTGTATAAAATACCATATAATGTTATAGCTTCAAAGATAAGTGTTATTTTTCTACAAAAATCTTCTGTGGAATAATACTCCTTTGACTCCAGGTTCTTAAGCACAGCTGACCCTCCTGATCAGAGCTCAACATGTTCCCTGTGGGATGGCCTCTGGGCTGACTCCTTGGCCCTGAGCTCAGCCCAAAAACTCACTTCTTTGTCCTTCAGCCTCTGGGCTGCCTGAGTTGAGGCACCAATCTTCAGATACCCTTCCTTCTGGTCATATTCTGGCCAGTGGGGCAGCCCTCCACCATTGGGGTTCCTGTGAACAGAATTAAAAGAAAAAAAGAAAAGAATTCATCAAAGCAACTGTGCTGTCCCCATGGTGCTCTGAGATATTTTTCAAGGAGACCTTGGCGGATCTCTGCCAAGAAGCTACCTTCCACAGCCATGCCAGTTCCTTAACTCCTAGGGCAGCCTGCTCATGTTTAGAAAGTTCTATGTTCTTTAGATCTTAGCTCTCCTCCAAAGCCTCAGGTGTTGAAAGCTGAAGCTCAGGTTACACTTATGTTAGGGCTCATGGAGGCCTCAGGAGGTGGCACCTACTTGGGAGTATCTGGTCACTGAGGGTCGGCTTTGCACCATGTTGGGACTTCAGTCCTTTATCTCAGTGCTTCCTGACTGCACACACATGTACACACACACACATGAACACACACAAAAGAAGCAAGCAAACAAAACAAAACAACTACATCAGTTTCCTGAGTACCAAGAGACCAGATGCCACCTAAAGTCACCACAGTCCACTGTCATAGGCTCAAAGTGAAAATTTCAAGAGAAAGTCAGAGCCAAAATCAAACCTTCATCATTTAAGTTGATAAACTTTGGAAATGTTGTCTCAATAATTGAAAGATGATAACACATGGAATTACTACTACTATTACTAAAAAGTAGATCTTGCTGAGATTAACACCCCTCCCCCTCATGTGGTTCTGATAAACTTTTTTTTTTTTTTTTTTTTTTTACTGGTATGTGAAGGAGTTTGGGAATGTTTGGAGTGTGCCATATAGAGTGAAGAATGCAGTAAGGGAGGTTTATGGGGATTCTAGAAGGTTCTAATAGGGAAGAAAGGTAGAGAAACCAAGTTCATGATGGCTCCATAGAGAAGGATATCTGGACTAGAGGCCACTTATGCTCCATTCTCACAACAGATTTGTCTGTTTTTGTCCATTCTGATATCATATGGGGTACAGAGTTAAAGAGTATTCGATGGTGGAGGGCATTCAAAGGTACAAGAGCATCTAGGTAGTACAGCAAGGTTTGTTTTGTCCTTAATTATATTTGTGGTGTGACTCATAGGCAAAAACAACAGGAAGAATAGAAAAACTCAATCTTGCCAAATAACAAAAACAAAACCCAAACACCCCCCCCACACACACACACACAAAACCCTGTCACCACCCCCACCACCATAGCCAAGGACTATGATTAAGGCTGAGTAGAAGCAGAGTACCCTTGTTGAGGAGATTGCTTCATTGAGAAGCCAGAGTTGCATGCACCAGATCAAAATGAAAACAGAAAATTGGACATAGTACTACTGGAAGATCCAGCAATACCACTCCTGGGCATATACCCAGAAGATGCTCCAACTTGTATTAAGGACACAGGCTACACTATGTTCATAGCAGCCTTATTTATAATAGCCAGAAGCTGGAAAGAACCCAGATGTCCCTCAACAAAGGAATGGATACAGAAAATGTGGTACATTTACACAATGGAGTACTACTCAGCTATTAAAAACAATGAATTTATGAAACTCTTAGGCAAATGGATGGATCTGGAGGATATCATCCTGAGATATCATCCTGAGTGAGGTAACCCAATCACAAAAGAACACACATGACATGTACTCACTGATAAGTGGATATTGGCCCAGAAACTCAGAATACTCAAAATACAATTTGCAAAACACGTGAAACTCAAGAAGGAAGACCAAAATGTGGATACTTTGATCCTTCTCAGAAGGGGAAACAAAATATCCATGGAAGGAGTTATAGAGACAAAGTTCAGAGCAGAGCCTGAAGGAATGACCATCCAGAGACTGCCCCACCTGGGTATCCATCCCATAAACAACCACCAAACCCAGACACTATTGCAGATGCCAACAAGATTTTGCTGACAGGAACCTGATATAGCTGTCTTCTTTGAGGCTGGCAAATACAGTTCCTGGCAAATACAGAAGTGGATGCTCACAGTCATCCATTGGACGGAGAACAGAGTCCCCAATGAAGAAGCTAGAGAAGTACCTAAGGAGCTGAAGGGGTCTGCAGCCCTATAGGAGGAACAACAATACAAACTATCCAGTACCCCCCAGAGCTACCTGGTACTAAACCACCAATCAAAGAAAACACATGGTGGGACTCGTGTCTCTAGCTGCATATGTAGCAGAGGATGGCCTAGTCGGCCGTCAATGGGAGGAGAGGCCCTTGGTCTTGCAGAAGATTCTATGCCCAAGTATAGGGGAATGCCAGGGTCAGGAAGTGGGAGTGGGTGGGTTGGCGAGCAGTGTGAGGGGGGAGGGTATAGAGAATTTTCAGAGAGGAAACTAGGAAAGGAGATAGCATTTGATGTGTAAATAAAGAAAATATCTAATAAAGAAAACAAAAAATCTATGTAAAAATAAATAAAAAAATAAAAAATAAAAATGAAAGCTGCTCCCAGGACTTCTTAGGAGCTGTCTCTAGTTTCACCTTTATCCTTATTCTTCTTTACCCACCTTTGCCCCGACTTTCTTTTTGTCAAAATGCAAGTGCAATGAGGTCCTCAAGGTTTATGCTTAGATTGCAAAAGAAAGATTTGAAGTCCCTGTTGACAGCATTAAAAATGCATGATGCTTAAAGCTTTGAGAATAATGTTGATGAGACTCTAAATAGAGAGTCTAATGAGTTAGAAGAGACAGGATTTGAACCTTCTACCTAGGTTCAAATTAAACTATGACCACAATCAACCCCAGAGAGGCTGTGGGAGCCAAAGGCTTTGGGGAAAGGGCTTCCTAAGTCTTTCAGAACTCACACTAACTAAAAGATTTCTGGATTCTGAACATGGAGCCTCAGAGATTAATATTAGCCCTATTGGACTTGATCCTCAGCTGAGAGTGCTCCTGGGACATGGTAGGAACTCTAAAGGTAGGCTTAGTTGGAAGGAGCACATCCTAAGGGACATGACCCTGATAAGTATGTTAAGACCCTCAACTTTTCTTCTATCTCCACTCTTTGACTGCCAGTGAGATGGAGAGACAAAGAGATCTAGCCATCACATTATCCTACCATGTTCTACACTGACAAACAACTTGGGCAAGCAGGTCAAATGACTGAGAATTGAACCCTCTGAGTTTCTGAGCCAAAATTCACATCCCATTCTTTATGCTGAATTATCTCAAAAGCTCCATCAAAGCTCTAAATCAGATTACTCTAGCCTTCGTTGTTGGAGTGCTGTGGTCACAGAGACAGGAGGTTGGCCACTCAAACCTGAGAAGACACTCCTCTTCAAAAAGTACAACTACACCACACCTCCAGATCTGTCCCTTCTTTGTCACAAGACTCACCCATTCCGAGCAAAGTTGGCCCAGAATTTCATCACCATCTTGCTGAGGTTGGTCTCCTCTTCTGAGGCACCATCTGTATGGAGAAGAAGGAGTAAGCTTCAGATACTTGCCAAGTGGCTTTGTTTGGCTTTATTTATTTGTTTAGCAGTCACATAGCAGGAGTGATGATTCTGATCATGGTCATCATCCTAGGAGCTTCTTAGAAGTTAGACCTTCTTAGAGTCTTGACCTTTTCTACATCTTACTATTTCTAAAAATTATTTTTTATTTTTTATTTTTATTATTTTGCTACAAACTGCAAAAGGACTTTTATTTCAAGAGCGCTCTCGGGCCCACAGTCATACACCATGCAGGGGTAGAGGACCGTGGTGCCCCGAGTAGCTGGGTAAGGGGGTATTTAAAGGAAGAAACCACAACTCAAGGAGGTGGGGAGGGCGTTGTTGGAAAATACCAAAAATACCAGTTAAGAGTCACGAGGAAGTGGAAAGTCAAGACAGTTTTCTAGGAGCCTCTAACAATAGCACCTTTGCATAGCGGGTTCCACACATCTTACTATTTTTAAAACCTACCTTTTAAGAACACACTGACTGATAGTCTAAACTTCAAGTTAAGAATAGATTACCACATACTGGCTTCCTTTGTCACCCATGCTCACATGCTTGACCTGAACTATGAGTTTCCTCAGTCTTTGTAGGGTTGCTAGCTCTTGGGTCTTTTCTTAATCTCTCTCTTTCTCCAAAGTTCCTAAGACATCACCAACCAGGGAGAGGCCCAGAGATACTTATTTCATGGGAAACATGAGTTAGATTGCTAATTACACATAACTACTGGAAAGCAGTGTACTGAAGACAGTGGTGAAAGCTTCCCTAAGTATCATGTTACAAAAGATGGCAAATATGTGACCCAGATATATAGACAGACACATGGGTAAAATATGATAGGCTTTGTCCAGGGTTAGAAATGAACTGTTTCTTCACTCAAATCCTAGCAATGCTCTTATGGGAAGAAAGTCTATCAGTGTCACGCTTCCCCCAAAGTAAAGCCTGTGGCTGGCCTATCATCTCTCTTACTGGCACTACAGGTCATGATTCTGAGAGTAACTGTGTCTGGGGACACATGAACACAAGCTTCCTTCATGTGTGTGAAAGCTCAGGACTGACTCCTGGTATAGCTCAACCCAGCTACAGAGTGGCTGGAAAGCTAACTGGGAAGGAAAGGAGAAACCTGTACAGGTCGTCAAGCCAGGACTCAAATTCAGGCCTCCTAATGCCCAGGCCTCTGACAGCAAAGAAACATTACCTTTTAAAAATGGAGATCCAAATACTGAGAAGATCTCATCACCATGGTCTCCTATTACTGCCTTGGGTCTCATGGCCGATACAAAGCTTGGGCGATACTCAAACTCATACATATAGGTGGAGGCTCCAGCATCTGCGGAGACAGGGATTCATGCAGAGTTCACAATGTCCTTTCCACGGCTCCAGTGTTCTCTTGCTCACAGAACACTAGAGCTGCCAACTACTGATTCTTATGGACAATCCCATGTTTCCACCCCCAACCTTGGAACCTCAGAACTTTGCATAACTCACAACAGGGGATAGATAGTGCCTACCATAGGGTAACTCAGAGAGAAAATTTCAGGCTCCAGAGTAGCAAATTGGGGAGATTTTACAGCCTTGCCCCTTTGAAGATAGTAAGAGATAAACACACATACACACAAGGAAAAAATGCTTAACTTTGTATTCTCACACATTTTTAATAATGGCAAGTATATTTCATACACTACTATCATTGTTTCACATTATGAGTTACTCATTCACAAGTTAAAACATTATTTATTACTATTAAGTTATGTGAGTATGATGCATCATGTTGGTGTATTCTGTGACGCTGTCTATGTGGTCAGTGGACAACATTTTGGAGTCAGTTCTCCCCTTTTATCTTCACAGGGGTTCTGGGATCTAAACTCAGGTTATGGTCATTGTGTGCCAAGTTCTTTGTCCACTGAGTCTCAAAGGTTTTAAATAACATATGCCATGCCTCCATAGGATGAAGAATAATCTGTCCAATTGTGTCTCAGACTGACCACAGAGTCAGTCCCATGACCTTAATTCACCTAAGAAGCAGATCTTCAAGGTCAAATAGGCATGCCCCTCCCACTCAATCATGTTAGCAAGGAATGCAGGCCTCAGCTATGTAGAACTTTGTGAATGAGGCAATATGTTTTACACAGTATACTGCTCAAGGTTTTTTTTCTCTCCCTGAAGGCCTGATGTTTACAAAATTTCTTATCACAATTGCAAATATTTTCATAATTTAAGCTGCTGTCATCAGGACACACATCTGAATGGGAGGACTTGCAGAAGGGAAGTAAATAGAAGGAGACAGGAGGTTTATTTTAAGAGATTAGAGCTGAAAATGCTCCCAGCCTGGGCTAGGTTCCCAGCATTAGGTCAGGAGGCATAGCAGCCTCCCCTTGATTGCAGCCAGGAAACAAAGCACTCACAATATTAATCACCAAGGAGAGTGGGGGAAACCCCAGGAGCATCAGAGAGAAGAGCTTCACAATCACGGAAGGACCAAACCTACATCCAGTGTCTCAGAGGAAATCTCATGGGCATGGAGATCAGGGTGATACAGGCATTGTGCTGGAGGAGAGTAAGCCCCAGCCTCAAGCACTGTGCTTAGGACAGGGGCCCCTCAGAAGTGAGGGAGATGTAGCAGCTCTCCCAGTCAGAAGCCATGGATCTCACTGCCCCTGGACCTGCCTCACAGGAATGGCTAAAGCAGGTTTCTTAAACTAAAGTTCCAAGATAGCAATAAATAACAGGAAACATCAAAGCCATATGGGTAAAGAGAGCAACAAGCAGGACACACTAGGATTCTAGTGATGATACAGACAAAATTTTATCTTTTCCATTGTGAGGAGTCAACAGAAAATTACTGCTAATAATTATAAGTGGATCAACCAACTAGACTTAACAATAAACTGCCACCCAAATAATGTAAATTCTGATATGAAGCATACACAAATCACGTGTGTCTGTCTGTCTGTGTGTCTGTCAGCATGTGTGTGTGTGTGTGTGTGTGTGTGTGTGTGTGTGTCTGTGTCTGTGTCTGTGTCTGTGTTTTTAGGGGCAAAAATATAGAGCTCTTACCCAGAATCAGTGTTACACCACTAATAGCTTAATATAGTCTGGTGGAAGAAGATACACAAAAGACTAAGGATAGACAGGAAACAAAACCACTTAATAGAAATACAATATTAATACAGAAAAGATTCAAGACATGCCCTTACATAACAGCAGGAAACCCCAAGAGAAGGAACCAAGAAAGGAGGGACATGTCCACAAACCAACCAAACAGCAACTCTAAAGCAGTTCTTGTAAGCCCTTGCTATCAAATGATATCTTCTGAAATACAAGAGACAGTCAGCAAGCACGTTTAAACAGCCCAAGTGCCGGTTCCCACAACTCCCTTACCTTTAAAGAGGTACATAGATTAGAAAGAAACGAATGAAAACAGGTATCACATACAAAATAAAAATAGAGAGAAATGGTAGCTGCTGTCATATCAGACAGAAAGTTGACCTCAAGCAGTTCAAGAATCTGGACCTGGTAGCTCACACCTGTAATCCCAGTACTTGGTAGTTTGAGGCAGGAGGATTGCTATAAATCTGAGGTTAGTTCTAAAACAAGAAGTTTTAGTATAGTCTGGGTTACAGAATGAGAACTTCCGTGGGGTTGGGGAGTGGAAGGGAAACACAAATAGAGATAGATTCAGAGCATAGGGTCAAATCACTCACCCCACACCAATGGCAGACACACACAACACACAACAATGGTAAACTCAGATACAATATCAGAACCATTAGATAAACAAAACAAACAATAGAGGCCCTGAAGGGAGATACAGTGCACACTAGACTCTAATCAGCTGGGATATACTTCTCAGTGATGCCTCCTGGTCTTGAAACATTATGTACAACTAAAGAGCTCTCCCATCTGTGCCTACTCAGTCTGCAGGCTGAGCTGGTCACACGAAGAAGGATGATGTCTATCTTGATGTACTATCCTGGGGGCAGCAAAAAAGATAGATCCTGTCTTCTTACACCATCTGCTAGTGATGTCTTTTTGTTTGGATAATAAGGAGCACTGATGTTATTTTCAAGGGTGTATACTGGTGCCTCTCATTGCTGTTTCTGTGGTGGTATTTTGCTTCCTCTTTGCTGACCGCACTACTACCATTTTGTTCCAGTGGTCTCTTCAATGTGTTCATCCTTCTCTATAGTCTGAAGTAGTCCTTAATGTGCCCTTTGAAGAGGTATCTTAGTGCTCATATCTCAGTGCCTGCCTCTGTAATGGAAAGTTTTGGGTTCCCCATTAGCTGTAACAGATACTTTGTTGAGTTCACAGCTGTGGTCTTTCAGAACCAGACATCCATCTTTCTGATCTTTTCTGGATTGAACAGATTCTGTTAAATAATCAACTATAACTCCAAATGGCCTTCCTTTATGCACGACTTGACATTCTCTCTTACATCATCCAATATCATTTTTGTTGTGTGTGTGTGTGTTTTTTTTTTAGCACGTCAATTATAACATGACATGGAGAGTTCTTTTGCTTACCCCTGTTGGGTGTATCCTTATTTTCTAAAGATGGATGTCTGGTTCTGAAAGAATGAGACCACAACATACCAAAGCCTGCTTGATAAAGTACAGACAGTCCTAAGAGAACAGTTCTTTAGCTCTAAGTGCCTACAGTAAAAATCAGAGAGGAACTGTCAAGACAGGCCAGCAGGTAATGATACTTGAAGCACAGAACAAATGATCTGAGCTCAACTTCCAGAACTCATGCAAAGGTGGAAGGAGAGAAGCAATTCCTTGTCCTTTGACCTATATAAGCACATCATGGGACCTGTAAGATACGGCTCCTGGTGGGTAAATACACATCAGCCTTGCTTTTCAGGAAAAGGAGCCTAAGGTGCTCCATCCAGTTCTCTAGAGCTCTCCAGTTGCAGCTAAGATGGACATGTGCTGGGCAGCTCTCCAGATTGGGGTCTGTATTTTCTCTCTGTCACCTTGCCTCCCAATGGTGTTTTCTGGGAATGCCTGTTAAATTAAAATGCATGTGGGCCTTTTCCTTAGATCCTTACTAGCAGAAAAGGCAAAACAGCACTGCTGGCTATACGGAATCAACTTTTGGGGCCTGATCTCAATAGCTTTCATATCTACCTATGCCAAGAGGTAGGCAGGTCAGAGACCTAGAAGTTGAAATTGTATCCATCTCCCATCTGACACCCGAAACTCACCTCTGTGACTTCGAGACACAATCACTGATGGGACACCAAATACCACATCAGCCATCAAGTCCTGGAACAGGTCTTTCTTTTTGGTGAGGTCATCTGTCCCTCCTAAATACTTCTCAGCGACCACTGGAATCATATTCTCAGAGATTTTCTGAAATGGATCAGAAAGTGACTATCTAGCTGGGTGAGGGATGGGGTTTCTGCAGCCAGTTAAGAAGGATTTATTAATCCTAAACTACCTCAGTGGTCACCACATCCTCCAGGTGTTGCTCATGGAAGGTCTGAAATAAACTCTTTAGCTTCACCTTCTTTTAATGCTGATGTTAATTAATTGCTATTTGAGTTCAGGTATCTATGCTGTGTACTATTATTGTGTCACTGGCATTGGTGGAAGAGATCCACATGCCTGAAGACCTGATATATTAAAAAAACTGTTCTTCAGTGGACATTGTTTTCAGCTGTTCCTACAGGAGAATGTGGCTTGCTTTTATTATTGTTATTATTATTATTATTATTATTATTATTATTATTATTATTATCTCACCCCTGATCCTCTTGAGAAAAGTAATTTATTGCTATTTTCTCACTTCTCTGGGGAAAACACACAATTTATATCCACACAATGAAGTTCAGAATTAACCTTTCTTGAAAAATGAAACGAAGAAAGACATGGGTCATATGATTTGCTAGTTAGTAATTTTTTCTTTAAATTTACAAAGCTTAGAATATCTATGAACCTATAGATATTCCAGGCTCTTCCCACCTCTGTATGTCATAAAAACAAAAATGAAAACTTTGTAACTAACCTGGTGTCTACCTATCTGATCTGCATCCAAATAACTCCAAAAGTAAGACTCATACCTCCAGTGCCTAGATGGTTATTTGTGATGGTCTCCATGGTCTTGGTTTGGCTAACTTTAAAAATAAGTCTTTTTCTCTAAAACATATCCTGAACTCAATTGAATTTTGACAGGGGAGTCACAAATATGGGTTCAACACACCTGGATGGTAAAGTGGGTAAATAAAATAAATGGTAGCTTAAGTATAGGGTTTCCACCATCAAACTGGTTTGTGATTAGAGAAAGCCACCAACCATCTTTCCTTCTCAAACAATTCCCACGATTCCCTAGAGTCTTACAAGTGTTGGGTAGGACTTCCACAAGAGAGAATTGGCTGTCTTCTGGTCCAGTTTGCCTTCAGCGAGTGGATAGCCCATAAGCTGTTAAACAAATGATTAAACATTGTGAATCATGGAGAAGTAAAAAGAGCCAAAGACTAACCAAGTAAAGCAAAGTGCAGGGAGGTGGAGTTAGGCTCTTGACAGGCGTGGGAGTTTTAAATTTTTGAGAAAAAAAAGTCAACAAAAACCAATGCACACATATAAATGAATGTAAGTAACACAGAGAGGACACTTAAGTAAAGGTATTGATCACATCAGAAGCCACAATGTTCCTCAATGCAGTGGGGGAACATTCAGGCCAGGGTCATATAGAAGCTAAGGGCTCAGGGTCAGAGGAGTCAGGTTACACCCCGACACTCCCAGGCTCAGGTGACAAGAGGAAACAAAACCAAACATTATGTCTGTATCTATGTTTCTATGATGCTCCCTGAGGTCCTTCTGTGTTGGGGAACCTTGCTATTTAGGTAGCAGTCCCCTGTTTCCCATGACCAGATGGCTTTCTGAGGTCACTGTGAAATGTGCCACTCCCTTTCTCAGTGGTGTTTCCCTGCCTCTGTCTGTCTTTGTCTGGAGAGAGGCCCTGGACACAGGTGGCTGGCCTTGGCTGACCTTGAAGAGTGACCTTGTACAGAGCTCTCTGCAAGGCTGCATAACTCAGCACACATGTCCCATTCTGGCTTGGAGGCTATATGATAATTAGGTGCTGTACTAGAACCAATTAGCCCTTTCCACTGGTACCCCTAAAAAGCCCTTTTATATACCCTATTCCTGAAACAATAAAGTCGATTCATCTTGTTGCAGTGGTCTCCAGAGGTCATTCCATTGATATTCCTGGCCCTCTGAACCCTGCTCTCCACCCCCACCTGCTTTCTCATTAGCCTCTAGGGAGAAAGGGGAAGCATACTTTTGCAGAACTCTGAGACTGTGCTGATCCTTTTCATGTTTGCAATCAGAACTCTCCTCTGGTTTCAGCATGCCTCTAACATGAAAACCATACCCCAGGCTGATACCAGGACCCTAAAATGCTTGCTTGAGAGAGCTCAGCATTGCCAATAGAAAGCTTGGTGGTTGGGGAGCCAGGGCCCTGAGCAACTAGAGCTCTGGGGTACTGGTTAGTTCATAATGTTGTTCCACCTATAGGGTTGCCGATCCCTTTAGCTCCTTGGGTACTTTCTCTAGCTCCTCCATTGGGAGCCCTGTGATCCATCCAATAGCTGACTGTGAGCATCCACTTCTGTGTTTGCTAGGCCCCGGCATAGTCTCACAAGAGACAGCTACATCTGGGTCCTTTCGATAAAATCTTGCTAGTGTATGCAATGGTGTTAGCGTTTGGAAGCTGATTATGGGGTGGATCTCTGGATATGGCAGTCTCTAGATGGTCCATCCTTTCGTCTCAGCTCCAAACTTTGTCTCTGTGTCGGCCATCACTGGAAAGAGAGGCCCATTGGACACACAAACTGTATATGCCCCAGTACAGGGGAACGCCAGGGCCAAAAAAAAAAAAAAAAAAAATGGGAATGGGTGGGTAGGGAAGTGGGGGGGAGGGTATGGGGGACTTTTGGGATAGTATTGGAAATGTAATTGAGGAAAATATGTAATAAAAAATATTTAAAAAAAAAGAAAGTTTCCAATTACCAATCCCTTCTCTGGCTCAGATATGAGCACTTCAAAAGGCTTCATCAAGGATTCTCCAAACAAATTTATTTAGAAAGTCTTAAGCCTCTTTGAACTGTAGACATCTGGGTACATAAACCTTGGTCAGAGCAGGGAGCATGATGGCTGAACCTCTGTGGAGTGTATCTAAGAGGTCTGTACATTCTCACCGTTGGAATGATCCAGCCAAACTCTTGCTTGTTGATGCCCACTATGTAGGGGACAGTGCTGAAACTCTTCTCAGCCAGGATCTCTTCTGGTGCCTTTGGCAGAACTACTCCATCAATCACAGTAGGGAGGAAGGGATAGCTCTAGAGAAGACAGAAATTTAACCTCTATTTAATATTTTGCCATCTGTTACATCTGTGCCATCTCTGGATGTCTGAAAGCTTGGTCAGCACAAAGAGCCCTGTGGCTATGGCCACAGAAACTCAGTATCTTAAGATGGACGAAGTCTAGGATTCTTTAAGGAGTCAGTGCCACCAAGATGATGGTGGTAGGAAAGTCAAGAGTCCAGTCTTCATCCCAAGAAAAACATATACCATGAAAAGTGTGTTTCAAAGTTTAGACTATATGTTTAATTAAAAATATCCAAGTATTAATTTGGATTAATATATTAGTTTGGGTTAATTGGGTTATTGTAGGTAAGTCTGTAAAGTTGCTGAAAACATTGAATTAGCATTCACACAACGGGAATTTAAGAGTTACTTCCTGGGAGCCTCTGGCCACACAATTCCCATCATTGTTCTTTGTGAGTTAGTTTTTATTTAATAACACCTTATCTAACACATGTCTCTTATAAATTATTAGTTAAAATTCAAGTTAATTTATAACAAAGGACTGGATGTGATAGGCTTAGCATGTTTCTGATCATAGTCTTAGTGAGTATAAATTCCTTCAGTTTCTGTTTCACAACCCTGCTTTTGTCTTTCTTTTTCTTTCTCTTCCCTCTCCTTTCCAATCTGTATCACTTATGTGATCACTCTTCAGAATGACACCCTCCCTCTGCCTCCTGACAGCATTACAAGTCTCTTTGTTCTCTTTTGGATGCACTGTGATGTTGTTTCATCAACACTTAATTCAAAACCAAAAGCATCACAGCTGAAGGAAGCTCACACTTTACATGTGTTTCCTCTGTAATGTGTCTCACGTTTGCCCATGTTGGGGGCATGGAAGCTTTTCATCACTATGCTCAAGAACATCTTAAACAGAGAAATTACTTAGATCAATAACTAGTTTCCAAGATACAGCATTGCATATGACATGAAGAGGTTATTTTTGAATGCGAGAAAGAAATCAAGAAGACACAGTCTTTCCTTTCTGACTTCTGATGGCAGCCTGGGCAAATCACTTCACAAATACAGAATCAGTAATTAATGAAGTCAGACTGAGTGTGTTTATCTCTGTATAAACCCGAGTGTTTTGCGATGCAATGTTAGGTTTTAGAGGTGGTAAGCTCTCTTCTCAAGGTGTCCAAACTGAGACTTCATTCACTGTTTGTAAAACAAATAAAACAAAAAAATAAATCCAAGCATCAAGCCATAATCAAATAGGCTGACAAAATAGAATGTGTCCTGGACATAATCGCTGCTGCCTTAGAGAAGCTGGGCAGTGCAGAGAATCTCCTTGGAGAGCTGTTCATCTGAAGAAAAATATACTGGGGCCACGATGAGCCTCTTTTTGCTATCTCAGCAGGATCTGGGCAAGAACACTCTATACAGATAAGGGAAAAGGCAGGCATTTTCACTTAGGGGAAAGGGCACAAGTCAAGATAGCAGAGTCAGTGTGCTAAGCTCACCCAGGACAGTCAAAAAAGCCTGGGCATGGAGCCCTGCCATTCACAGGATTAGAGAGAGAGAGTCAGAGGGCAGCATAACCTTTCTCTCCAATATATGGCCCATCTTTGGTATTCAGAGATGTGTTCAAGTACTAGTTCTGAGAAGGAAAGGTATTTTGTCTTTACTCAACATCTGTAATCCAAAAAGGAAAGGTCTTGACCTCTTTTGGGTCTCTAAACAAAGTCAAGACTTTTTCATCAGAAGGAAAATGACATGTTCTAATGTGTGTTCACATAGACAGGTCTGTTAACCTTATGAGGAATGGGCATAAATGAAGAACACAGAGGGAAGAAACAGTAAAACTGCAGAAGCCAGACAGTGAAGGACCACGTGGAACAGCGAATGCATAGAAGACTGACAGCAGCCAAAAGGCATGCAGTAATTGCTAATACTCCCCAGGAATAGCCAAAACTACACTGTGGGGTCAAGTGCTTGACTTAGAGGCCAGTGGTGTCCCTTTTCCTCCTCATTAACTCACTGATGGTCAGCAAGTCATCTCAGAAATTTCTTAAAAAAATTATCTCAACTCCAATCACATCACACTACTAAGCTGCTCTGTAAAGTCTTCCTACCTGGTCTTCCTGAACCTTCCGCGCCCCTGGCTTATACAGTGAATTTCTGCACTGCTGTCTGAATGGACTGCATAACTAGATATGATGCCCTATCATTCCAACAGCAGGAAACTGAAAAGCAGAGGCAGGAGGATCCTAACTTCAATGACAGCCTAGACTTTATAGTAATACTATGTCTCAAATCAAAACAAATAAAACCAAGATAGAATAACATCCAAGATCACCCTTTGAAGCTCACTGAAAATCCATCTCTTGCTGAATCAAAATACAAGCCTTTCAAATGCTACCACACTTTCCTCACCTCCTGAGCCAGAAGCCTAAGCTTTCCTCCCAATCTCCCCTCCCAGCACATTGGCTTCCTGCAGCAGGCTCTTGCAGCTGTTTCCCCTCTGCCTATAATATTACCTCCAAGTTTTCCAACATCTGGCTTTCTTCCTAGTCAAGCCATCTCCTGTTTTCCGGATATATCCTACTACTAGCCAACTCTGTCTCCATCTCCCAATTTATCTTCTGTTTGTCTGACTAACATCAGATACACCACATACTTTATTTGATTTGCTGTTGCACTCTCTCGGCTTCTGGAATGACCCCCCCCCCAAAGAAAAAGTCAAAGAGTACCATCTGTGTCACTGCTGTCCCCCAGCTGCTAAATCATCTCTTGCCAAATGGTGAAATGTTGATGGTTGACTAACTCTCATTTCATTCTCAAAGGATTTACAGGAAAAACTCTAGATGGAATGGTAGAACTGCACAGCTAAGGTCACTGGGTAGAAACCAAGGTTGAGAGGGAGCAGGGGGGAGATGTTGCACACTGTCGGCGTTTCAAGGGTAGAAAGAGAAGGCTGGCTTCTTTGGTTACCACATGCTCCTTATATCATTCACCACCCCTGTGTCCTGTCAGAACTCTGTCCCTTAGTGAAGGCTCTTCAGATCCTTCCTCGGGCATTTGGCAATAGAAGGTTCCATTACAGCATTCTTCCACAGGCCATGATGGGTGTAGGAGATGCAAATGAAAGGTGAGAGGTGAGCCCAGAAACACACTGCTGTTGACCAGGAGCCCTGCATTACGGGTCAGGCTAGCTACATCTCTGGTCTTTCAGTCTGTGTTATGAGTGCAGGCAACTTCCCCTCTCAAAGGGACACACAAGAAATGATTATTATACCACAGTGGAAATTTTGCATTCAGAGTTAAGGGGAGCTAAACACTATTATGAATCAACATTTGTAATCCAAGTTGGGGCAGAAGGTCCTTACCTCTTTTGGATTTCCAAGTAAGTCCAGTTTAAAAAGATTCTACGAAGATAAAGACAGATAATAGATTAAAAGCCTTCTATATAAAAAAGGTGATCATGTGAACTGCACCTCTAAGGTACCAGGGTACCACCCCCTTCCCCAGCTCTTTCCTGTTTGTGCTATGTGGCAATGAGCCCAGGGTGGAACAGGGTGGAGGAAGGGGTGTCAGAAGCAAGGGGGAAAGGTCATAGGACCCAGAGTCAGGATTGATGAGACATCCTGAAGAGGATGTCTGCTGCCTGTGTCTATGTTCCTCTACATTCTGTCCCCCCATGCTTTCCTTCTGCTCACAATGCCCCAATTTTCCTCAAGGAAACAGTGGAATATTATGAAAGTGATGACAGGGACTAGGTAATCTCAAAGAGACATGGGGTTGGATGTGGGATGGACCAGAAGCTCAGGACGCTTCCCTCTCCCTCATTTCTCAATTCAAGAGTTTGGGTATTTATGTGGGACTTAGAGTGACCATGTCCCCAAATGCAGAGAACAACAGCTCAAGAATAGATATATGATGGAGTCCATCCAGAAGAGTCCTGCAAATCCATTGTTGACATCTGGGGTAGAGATGGCTTCTAAGCAAGTTGGATATAAGATTAGAGTGCTATTATCTTTTACTTCCATATGAAGCACAATTATTTGGATAGAAGACAATGGTGAGTTGACACATAGAGACAGGCAGGTTCTCAGTGACATATTTATAACATCTGGATCCAGCCATGTCTTGAATTCTCTATTCAGAATATCTCAGTTACTGGAGATTCTGTTATTACATGCTCATTCTTTTCCTTTTGTTCTAGAATCTCTGAAATGAGTGCTTTCATCTTGCATCAGATAATCCTGGTGCCCACAGGCTCGATAACACTCCTTTCAGCCCACCCTTTTCTTTCCTGTGTTTGCTAAGGCTTCAGTGGCTATAATGCTGAGGCAGGTGAGCATCGGGGATAGCTGACCAACCATGATTCTGCCTGACTTGAGCGATAGATAGACTTCTCTTTTAATTATGCAAGTGGCAACAAAGGACTCTTAGCTTCAGGTACTTTTTGCATACGCTCTTCATCTAACAATGCACCTAAGATTGATTGACAACCTAGGATTTCTACCGGCACTGAGCATCTGGTATATATATCAATAAAACAAGAGGATATTGGTATCCTTAACAACCATAATGTCTGCCCTTCAATGGACAGTTTCTTTTCAAATGTCGTGGTGGTTTGAATGTGCTTGGCCCATGGTAAGTGGCACTACTATTAGGAGGTATGGAGTTATTAGAGGAGGTATGACCTTGTTAGAGGAAGTGTGTCACTGTGGAGGCAGGTATTTGAGGTCTCATATATATGCTCAAGTCTGGCCCATGTTACCCAGTCCCGTACTTCTTCTGCCTGTGGGTCAAGATGTAGAATTCTTGGCTCCTCCAGCACTAAGTCTGTTTGCATACTGCTGTGCTTCCCACCATGATGATAATGGACTGAACCTCTGAAACTGTAAGCTAGCCCTAATTAAAAAAATTAATAACAGTTGTCTTGTTTATGGTGTCTCTTCTCAGCAATGAAACCCTAACTAAGGCAGAGGTATTTCAGAACATATCTAGGTAGAGAATGTAGGAGTTGATTGGGCCTGAACTAGTTTTTGTTGCATATGCAAGAAGATGAACGGTGCCCATTGAGGGAACATTTAGGAGAAACCTTCTGTGTTCTATCTTATGCTCAAGCATACTTAGGCATGTATGTAATAAAAATCAAATGCATCATGGGATGGAACAGGCACTGTTAGAAAAGGCTTACATAATTCAAGTCTGTCAATCAAAATAGAGATGCACCTAACCTATGTCACCTAGTAATTGCTCTCCTGCTTTTGGTCTTCATGAAAGAAACTCCCAAACATTTCTTGGAAGTGTTAAGTAATCTCACCCATGTGGTCCACTGTCACTCTTGGCAATGTATTTCATTCTAATATGTGTAATCATTTCACCTTCCTTGATATTATGAAATCTGTGAGGGCTTTCATTCCAATGAAAGGCTAATGGCTTGGACTCCCCCATACAGATCCCAACCATTAATAGTTACACTGCACTGTAACTATTAGGTATCTCCTAGATGGTGAGGTAACTGCTAAGATCCTCTTTACTGTGGGGCATGCCTGTGTATGTGTGTGAGCATGCGCATATGCATATTGGAGCAATGGATAAGCAAATGGAAGTACTTCCTCAGGATCTCAGATAATCTTAAGGTGTCCTGGGATCTTAGGTCCCTTGAGTTTTCCTAAGTCACCAACTATTTCTGAATAATCTAGTTTTCTTCTATCACACAGAGAAACTTGAAATATTAGCTTTCTTTTACTGTTAGAATATAGATGCCTAAATTTTGTGGATATCTTGGGCTCCATTTATGAAACTAATGACCAAAGCACCAAGGCCATATTGACTTAATCCATGAACAAACAGGGAGGAATCCTGTCTGGGGCAGGGGACTGGAGTATCCATTGCCCAGATAGATAGGCCAAGAGCTCAGTTGACTCTTGAGCCTATTTATGCCCCTCCCCCACTCACAAGTGTGGTAGTTCTTAAGACCTTGCATGCTCTTTTTTGTATGTTTGTCTTGCTATATTTCCTTGCAATGAAAGATTCCCGCGCCTGTCCATCAATTCTCAAATGTGACTTCTCCAAGAACTATCCCTGATAACTGTATTGAATGTATTCTCTATCTCTACTGTCACTCCTAACTCAGTATATACATATGAGTAATTCTCTGTAACACAGAAAAATGTTAAATTTTTGTCTGCATTGTGTCCACATACTTTTGGATGGATAATGGAGTGACAGATGAATGAGAAGATGGGTAAATTTGGCCAATACATGTAATACTGGTTAGGAGAAAGAAAGAAATGTAGATATGAATTGGCTGGATGATTCATGGATTGTGGACACATTGAAAAATAGGTGAAGAGAAAGGAATATACCAGTAACATTTGATGACAAGATATATATATATATATATATATATATATATATATATATATATATATATACACTGAGCAGAAGGATGAACTAATATAGTAGTATTATTATAGTATATGAATGAATGGCGAAATAGATAGCTATCTTAATACTCCATTTAGGCAGTGTAAGAAAATATAGAAAATTGCGCTAGAAAACTATGTTATAAATTAGTTTCTGTATCAAATAATATTGTGATGCTTTTATGAAAAACATATTGAATACCCTCAACCTCTAAATCCAGAATGGTATTTATTTGAAGGTCACTAAGATACATCTTATAGAGGGATATAGTACAATTTTTCATTATGTTATTATTAGAATACTTTTAACTGAACAGATGAAGATTGAATGCCATTACATAGATTGACTACTGCTAGAATGTAGAAAGGATATACTTACCAATTTTAGTGAGGTCTCCAGTAGTTCATCCTCTGTCTTCTGGCGCAGGCAATGAACCATAACAGCTGATGTGGTAGTTTTACACCCAGAAAGAGTAGCAACCAGCTGCCAGAGATTTCAGGCAACAGTAGAGGTTAAAAACAATGACTACAGCCTCCATTGATGTGCATAATGGATTCTATCCCATATTCAATTTTTTCTCTCTCCATCCCTCTCTATCTATCTATCTATCTATCTATCTATCTATCTATCTATCTATCTATCTATCATCTCTCTACCTATTATCTGTCTATTATCTATCTATTTACCTGTCACCTATTTATTGAGAAGATCATGCAGTTTTTGGATGGCCTTGAATGTTTTTCTGTAGACCAGGCTTGTCTAAAACTTATAGCCATCCTCCTGCCTCTGTTTCTCAAAGTGCTGGTATTGTAGGCAAATGTCACTATGCTTGGGTCCTACAACCAAATTCTAAAGACAAGAGAAGTTTGAAAAATGTACTCTAGATCAGCACATCTGGGTAATGATCCTATAGAATGTCGTCTCTGATACTAACTGGGATAGTGAAATGAGTTGAATGCATAACTGGGATCTCCATTACTGTCAATTATTCCCATCAATACACTTACCTCTAACAGCACAAACTATACATACTATTCTTGAATCTCAGTGCTTCTATGGAGGTCCTTTGTTATGGAGGTTTGTCTACTGCTTCCTAAATAGTTGACTGTAGGTAAGCCATAGAAAAATTTCTTTTAATCTCAGTTTCTCCACACATAGATGAGGGTGATGATTGTTCCTAGTTTGGGAGTGAGCTGATGCATATGATGTGGCTCACCGTACTATAACATGTGCAGGATTGTGGAACATCTGCATAATATGATTCACATAAATACAGAACCTGAAGAGTGGGACTTAGATAAAGCCATAGCAGTCCTTCCTCAGCCATTCTCCCTTCAAGCATCTCCTGAGCATGTGAGTTGAACTCCATGGAAAGAATAACCCGAGGACCCCAGGAGAGCAAAGGACGCAGGTTTCGTTCGTAGCAGTACTTACACCAGCAATGGGCTTTACATCTGTTGTAATCAGAGCAGCAGTGAGGGACACACCACTCTCAGAAATGGCCCTGTGGAAGAGGTTCTTGGCCAAAGGAGACAAGACCTGGCAGGGGAAAGAAGAGGAGGAGAATGTATGCTTTTGAGAGTGGTCTGTGGTTCACTTGCTCTTTAAGGCTTCCTCCAGCTTCTCTTCTGCCCTGGCCATTCATTTGAGGACTATGATGCTGTGGACATGACAGCCACTCAAGTCTCCTGATATGCTTCCTAGACTTCTCTTTGGCTTTGCATTCCCCCAGAGAACATCAATGGGATGGAAACAATGACCAGAGTAAGAAACGGAGTAGGAATCAGGTGGCAGGTGCTCACAGGGAAAACTGAAAAGACTGTTAACCCTGAGCTGCAGACTCTGTCCCATCATTTCCATTCTTCAGAATATACCCTAAGAATAAGGATAATGGGGGCTTGTAAAAATGTCAAAGAATGATTATTCTTTGTTAATAGTAAAATTTGGAAACAACCCAAGATTCTAACACTATAAATTTTGGCAATAAGGATTTATTCCTACCATGGGATATTATGCATTTATAAAAGATGATACCAAAGAATTATTTAATATTTAGGAAAATATATATGTTCTATTACTGCATATTACATTTTAATTTGGGTAGAAGAATTGAAGATCAATGCAGTTGCATACTGGGGAGAAAGAAAATATATTATGCATGGATGGAAGAAGACAGACAGAAAGATAGATAGACATATAGATGATATGGGCAGTTAAATAAAATTATGGAGAAATATTAAAGAAATAAACATAAAAATTTAATAATAATAATCTCTGGGTAGCAGGAAGATGGACAACTTTATTCTTTGGGTTAATTTGTATTTTCTTTTTCTCTACTTAAACATTTCTCTCTTTGAATATAAAACCAATATAGGTTTGAAACATACATTAGTATTGGTTATTTTCTACTCAGCTCCAAGGCAGTATTTTACGGCTCATAGACCTTCTGTATATTCTTTAAATATCTATCTGGCTCAGTCTCATGCACCAAGACATTTTACCCCCCATCTGCATCTGTGATCCATGTTTGTGTTCCATCCCTCTTCCATTCTACCTCCTATCCCTCCACCCCCACACCTACTTCCCTAGGACATCCAGGTTCTTTAAAGTTGGTTGCCTTCCCTCTTAGGCATGCAAAAGCTGTCAGACCTCCTCAGGGGAAGTTCCATTCTGTTTTTGGATTTTTAACTTTCCTCAATGTGTAGTTCTGGCTTGAACCCAAACAAGGATACCTGCTCTAACTTATGCTGAGATTCATACTCCTATTTGTACTTTTTACCTATGGTTATAGTCCATGAAAAGTGTGTGTGTGTGTGTGTGTGTGTGTGTGTGTGTGTGTGTGTGTAAAAGAGAGAGACAGAGTCACAGAGAGACAGAGAGATACACACAGACAGAGACAGAGATACACACAGACAGAGAGAGGGGGAGAGGGAGAGAGAAAGAGAGAGAGGGAAGTTGGAAATTCTTGAGTGCCTCTATGTAAAACTAAGCTTAAGTTTCCCAAGGGCAAAGGGGCATTTGGTCCTTAGCTGTCTGCCTTCCGATGGTGTGTTGTATATAGTCTTTTAAGCAAAGATGCTCATGTCTGTATTGGATGGTGGATGGTTTTTAGGAGGCTCGACACATAAACTTGGGGGGTTTACCTGGAGCTAGGAACACTTACAAGAACAGAGACACTGAAACCTCCTGCTGACTCTCCAAAGATGGTCACCGAGCCTGGGTTGCCCCCAAAGTTGGCAATGTTGTCCTGGACCCAGCGTAGTGCAGCCACCTGGTCCAAGTGACCCCAGTTTCCCCGACTGTGTTCATCCCCAGTGCTGCAAGAGAGCAGGTTAGAAGAGTCAAGGCTGAGATGCCATGGCAAAGCTAGCAAGGATCTCAATTCCTCATATGGGCTGGGGGGGGGGAACTCCCAAACATCCCAGAATCAGGCTGTGCACTGCATCCCTCACAAGACGGTCAATCTGATTCTTATCTCTGCAGTGCTGTTTTATACAGGGATCTATGCTCATCTTCAAGCAGCTATGTACCAGGATTGCAACCAGCACTGCTCAGACCTAGAGCACAGCTGAGAAGAAACCACAAATCTCTGACTGCACTCAGCCCATGCTGCAGACTAGGAACTGGCAGAATGATTCCAGATAGTAAAACAAGAAAACCAGCCACACCCCATAGCAAATGTAGGCCTCTGAGGGCAGCGTTTTAGGTCGTTTTCACTGGAAAGGACCTATTGAAGGCAGTGGGTTGGGTAAAGACCTGAATAAAATGAAGACACAGTTCTCCTGACTATCCAAGGAATGGAATTTCACCCAGGAGAAGCTGCAGGTGAAAAGGTACTGGGTATGAGGACAACAGAATGAATGTAGCTGCGGTGATCTTTGGAAAGCACTTCTGTGTTATTGTAAGTAGTGGTCTTAAGCATAATAAGTATAGGTCTCATTACATTATAAGTATATGTCTCAGTGACCTAGAGACATTGTGCAGAGACATGACAGGGCCTCCTGTCTCATAGAACACTCTGAATGAAACAAAGGTGGCACTGAAACAGCAAGTGTGTAATAACAAACTGCTCTAATAATTATCCCTGCTCCAGACTCAGGGCTTAGATTAGAGTGTTAGCAGAGGGTCATAGTGGCCACTTTGACATAGATATGGGCTGTTTCTCTGTAGCTCATTGCTAGGATTCTGGCTTCTATTGTGGCATATGATTTATCTGTAAAAGAACATGCCACACGTAAGGTCAAGGGCAAGGCGATTATGTTCCTGAGTGCACAGCTCACTGAAGGGATCTGTACAGCATTCACAGAACCTGGTTTGTCAGAAGGTGCTTTGTTATATATATATATAAAAAAAAAACAAAAAACAAACCAAAAAACCTAAAAACCAAACAAACAAGATCTGGGCTGGAGACATGGCTCAGTGCACAACAGCACTTATTTCTCTTATCAGGTACCGGGCTTGATTCCAACACCCAGTGGGCCTCATCATCTACCATAGCCCCAATTCCAGAGGATCCAAAGCACCCTTCTAGCCTCTGCAGGCATCAGTTACATGATGCAAATCAGTTACATGGTGCAAGACATATATAAGCAGGCAAAACACTCATATGCATAAAATAAAAATAAATAAATCTTTAAAAATTAAAGTAACAAGACCTCCCCTTGCCCCTAGCTTCCAGCCTCATCATGTGGTCTTCTTACTTACGTCAACTGTTCTTCTGAAACGTTTTTCCATGCCAAGGGCCTTCAGTAGTAGCCCAGATGATGGAGCCAATCTTCTACTTTCAGTCTCTCATACCCTTTGTTATATAAAACTGCTCTGTAATTAACTAGCTTCAGACTGATATAATGGCTAAGATGGAGCGGACAGTCCAAAATCTTACCTGAAGAATCCCCAGATGCCAAGGCGATACTGAATGGTCACCACCACCACATTTTCATGGGCAGAGAGGGCCAGTCCATCATAGGTGGATGCTCCGCCCACCACCAGTCCACCTCCATGGATCCACACCATCACCTGGACAAGAACATAACCAATTCTGCACCCCACAGGCTCAGTGTACTGAGGCAGCTTTTGGTGCTACTGGGGAGTCAGGTCATACATCTCATACATTGCAGACTTGGGAACACAGAAAAGGTTATTTGATTTGGACACCAGCCTTAAGCTATGGTCACTGTGGTCACCATTCAAATCACACTAATGCACAGCAAGGCTATAACCTCTCTCTCTCTCTCTCTCTCTCTCTCTCTCTCTCTCTCTCTCTCTCTCCCTCTCTTTCAAACAACCCACAGCTCCTGCCAGGAATATAATGTAACATGGTACCGCACTGTGTTTCTCATTTCTCACATCCTCCCAAGATGCTCAAACTGAGAACATTGCCATGGAAACAGCTCAAAGGTCAAAGTTATTGATCTACTTCCCCTGCTCTTATCACCTATGCCTGAATGAACATAAAAGCTCTTGTATTTCTTCTTCATTTCATCCCAAGTAACTCCTCACTGGTTAAACTAGATTTTTCCCACAAGTAAGTGATTATCTGATGAGACAGACAGACACTACCCTGATGGGGCACCTTCCAAATGTGCTTTCTTTCTGCACACAAAAATCCACCATGTTGCTAATCCTATCTCATACTTGCTTTCTCCTGAAAGTCTTCAGTCTTCTGCTAGTGCTATATCTAAACCTATTAAGTACCAGGTACTCTAATTGACTTGAGCTTGAAAGGAAATATAATTTTTCTTCTTTTTTAATTTGAAGAGTATGTCAATAAGGGAAGGAATGAGAGTGTGTAAAATAAGGTTCATATACTCTTGCTAAGGAAAAGCATAATGAATACATAGAATAAGAATTGTTCACAGCAATAAAAATGACCTACCTAGGTGGTAGAGAAAGTATTTTCCTAGGTGACAGATAAGAAACACAGTGCTTTGCCAAGATATCACAGAAAAGACGAGGTGAAGACCAAGCTTCCTGCAGGGATAATCTCTGGTACACTGTGGAAAAGCATCAGATTTAGATTAAAACGTCTGATGGCCAATAAACCGAGGCAGGATTAGAAGGTGGGACACCTGGCAGAAAGAGAGGAATGCTGGGAAACAGCCGGGAACGAGAGGATTTGCCACCAAGACTTGGAGGAAATCAGATGTATGAAACCGAGGAGAGGTAACCAGCCATGTGGCAGACATAAAATGGTATACATGCGTTAATTTAGTTATAAGTTAGTTGGGAAACAAGCCTCGCCTAAGGCCTAGGCACTAAATCATAAGCAAATAATCCCCCATTAATCATTCACACACTGGGATGGACATAAAAAACAATGGTTATAGCTTCAACCTGGCCCCTGCCTCCAGCCCCCAGATGCTAAGCTGTCCAGTGCCTGCTCATGGCTGCTGTGCAGTGAGCCCACTGTTAGTCCAGGAGTCAGACCATGCTACAGGTCTAATTAGTGTGTCAGCAATTGCTGTGTGCACCCAGGCTGAACAGTGATGAAGCTTGCCAGGTGTTGAGCTTCATATAACAATTCCCATTTAAGGACACAGGCTAAGAGGTTAAGATATGGCTCTGCTCTCCCATCTTCTCAAAAGCAGGATTTAATCATAGACCTTGTGGCTCTAAAACCTGTGTCCTAGGACAGTGCTTCTCAGCCTGTGGGTTGAGACCCCTGGGGAATAGCTCACCAAATATCCTGCATACTAGATACTTACATTATAATTCATAACCGTGGCAAAATTACAATTATGAAGTAACAATCAAATAATTTTATGGTTGCAGTGGTGTCAGCACAAAATGAGGAACTCTATTAAACCATTAGAAAGGTTGAGAACCATGGAGGTCTCTCATGGCATTACCAATCCTCTCTCCTCCCTCAGGGAGTCCTGTTATCTCTAGGAGAGGCTGAATTAAGGTCATCTAAGAGGAATTGCTGAGCCCAAGGATGATAGGCAATGGCATGCTGAAAAGGTTATGCTATAACTGCAGACCCAGGGGCAAGCTCCTTGAAAGCCTGGCTTAAGTTTCTCCCTTCTCCAAGCCCAAGTCTGACTGTGTGTTTGGGGATACTAAATGCATTGTAGAAGGTGGTGTGTGTGTGTGTGTGTGTGTGTGTGTGTGTGTGTATGTACATGTGTGTCTGTATGTGTGTGTTTGTGTGTGTATGTATGCATGCGTGTGTGTGTATGTATATGTGTATGTGTGTTTGTGTGTGTGTGTATGTATGTGCTTGTGTGTATATGTATGTGTGTATGTATACGTGTGTACATGTATGTGTTCATGTATATGTGAGTGTGTGTGTGAGAGAGAGAAAGAGAGAGAGAGAGACTAAGGCTAATCCTCACCTCCCAGTGGGTGCAGAGCACAGGTAATACTAAGTTGTAGCACACAAATCTGCAAGTATCTCAAATTCATTGGCTCCACACAAACGAGCTTCTGAGAAATGTGTTGGGTGTTAGCCCGTTATAACCCAGGGATCAATTCCTTTTTCAAAAGACCCTCGCCAACCCTGTGATCTATACCTGGCATCCTGCTCATCCCTGGCACTGTGTTTCCATTTGAAATGACTCGCTTGGTCATCAGACTGTGCCAAAGGCAGATAGACTGGGAAATGAGCTACTATGGTAAAAACCCCAGGATGGAGCCTACAGGCAGAGAAAGTGCTGACTTGAGTTCCTCAGAACTCTAACTCCTTAGTCCTCCATGGGGGCAGTGAACGCCTTCACTTGACAGTCAAAGTCTTCACATTTGTCACACATGACTTGAGAATAAAGGCAACACATATCTTCCCTTCCAGACATTGTCTAAAAGCACAAGAATGATGGTCAGAGACCTGACTTTTCTCAGCACCTCTTCTGTATGTTCTCCTTTCTCTACCACAGCCTCAGTTTCTCTATCTGCACAGAGATATTTAGTCTCTCTGGGGAGCAGAACCTAACCTAATAACAAAAAGCAACCTGTTCCTTTTCCTTCTATTTGTGTGAGAAAGATTAGGAATTTACGATGTCCATTCCAAATGTACCATGATCTCCACTCAAAACTGATGTCACTGGAAGAATGAGGTCACACTGTTCTTAAATAAGTTCTTGCCCATGAGCTGCTGCTACTCACTCCCTTCAACCCCTTTCTGGTTGCCCATGAAGAGGTGGAGGCTGGAACTCAGATTTCTGGTCCAGTGGTCCCCATACGTACTGGTAGTCTGCTGTTCTTTGTCAAGTCAGCAGGAGTGTAAATATTCAGGTAGAGGCAGTCTTCAGAAAACTGTAAAGGAATGTTCTCCTTCCTGTTGGTGAAGAGCTCTGAGAGCACCTGCCCTCCAACAGCATCCTGAGAGCACCTGGAAGGGGAGAGAACGTATCTGCGGTTCCCCTAGATTGAACCTTGGATACATTACCCAGGACCTGACCTTGTACTTGGAGTTTTGAGCACATAGCTACAGTTATCCTCACTGGATTGGAGTCATTGTTAGAGATAATAGAGTCTTTAGGTTCCTAGTGGAACTACTAAGACTCTAGACTCTCCCATGCATTTAGAAGAAGGACTTGGCATCTCTCCCTTCCTGGAGCCTTTGGAGTACTGTGTACCATAAAGAGAGTCACTCATATGCTGACCTCATTTTCCCTAGACAATAGTGTTCCCTGCACTGTTTGGATAGTGCCCTGTACCCTGTTTGGCTTATTCAGTGAGTTATGGCAATGCTTATGTAGGGAAATATGCTCCCATCCATGGGAGTGTTCTATCAACCAGCAAAACGACCTGTTATTGGATGAAGGTGTTATCTTTGGCACATAAGAAGACAACTCTCTGGTCCTGCCTCCACCACTGACATGCTGGGTTATCTTGGCTGAATTTCTTGCTTGCTCTGGCTTTAACCTGCCAGGGCCAGGTGAGGTGAGTAATGTCTCTAAGAGTTTCACCATCTGGCCTGCTAAGGTTCTTTCATCTCCCCATCCCATCAACAATCATTGTGAGCTGTCCTGATTAAGGACCCCATAAGGCCATTGTAGAGTGGAATTGGTAACAATGATCAAGTTCTTCAGAGTTCCAAGCACTGATCAGCTTCTCCTGGAGAAGGAGTCATTTAAGACACATCAGCCCCAGGTGTCCATTATCCTGTTTCATAGATGGCACCTGGCTTCCAGTATGTCAAAGAGAGAGTGGAGGTGCTCATTTGCCAAGCCTCCTCAGAGGTCGAGTGGCAGAAGTGGAATAGAAAAGGTGACCTTTATGTCTCTAGCTTAGGCAATTTTCCTACCCAATGGGAGAAAGGGGCATAATTCACAGAACTAGGAACTGAATGACCAATGGGAGGTGAAGATTTCAACTTCACTATTGTTTAGAACTCTCAAATAAAGACCAGTGTTGCATTCTTAAGTTCTTATCTGCTCATGCTGCTTATCTGATACACACAAGCTTTGAGTAAGGCAAAGCATGGGGAGAATTCCTCTGAACGGGGGCTTTCATGTTTCCCTGGGAGAAGGGTGTGCAGTTTAGATCAAATTTCTACTCCTTGACTCAGAAATGTCACTTCTTACATTTCTCCCCAAATTCCTGTGATTATGTGTTACAAATTTATCACCTTTGTCTTACTGTCAATAACATAGAAAGAACTTAGCCCAAATAAAAGATTGGATGCATACAGTCTAATTTCATATCCAGTTAATGTAACTGCTATATATTGGCTGTTACATTGATATGTAGAATAATATCGGTGTTATAAATGTGCAAATAGTCACCCATATTTTCCATACTCATAATGTCTGTATAAAGGGAGGACATACACAGACATAAGACTGGAAATATGACCTCAAATGCTCACAGTGATTCTGAGGAATTGGATTGTACCTGATTGTTAACTTTGTTACATTTGCTTCTATGTATTGCTCTGCCATTTCTGTTTTCAGTATTTATACCTTACATTTGCAGTCAGAATGGAAAAAATAGCAAATGATATTTTTAGGAGAAAAGCATGCAGTAGTAAGGACACCACCAGGAGTGGAATTCTTCAATCCTCACAAGTACCTTGCCAAGAGAAGAAACACTGACTGCACTGACATTCTTTAGGCTATCTGGACTTGATGGGCTTTTCTATTGGCTCAAAGATTGAGTGGGGCAGGGGGAAAGGATTGTTCAGTGGTGACTAGGAGGCTGGATAGACCTAGGCATGAGAACTTAAAGTCACCCTCAACTGTTCTTGTCACTCATGTAGTTCCACTCACCCACTTTCAAGCAACATCAAGGTTCAAGACAGAAGAATAAATTATCTTCATCCCCTTTATATTGAAACAGGCCTACCCCAGGGGCTTACATAGGCGGGTAGGAGGTGGTGTTCTTCACGAAGCTCCAGGGCTCTGCAGGCTGTGGTGGAGCAAATCTCAAGGAGCCAAGAGGGGGCTTGGCAAAGGGGACTCCCAGGAAAACAGCCACAGGCTGTGTGAATCCTTCCAAATTGACATACTTCCCCAGGACTTTGCCTTTAACAGTGTTCACCACAGGTGGTGAGGATGGGTACCCTGTTGGACAGGAGAAAATAGGAACACATCAGTAAGGAAAAGATAGACCTGGATTCTTGGTGGGTTTGTCACTTCAGGACTGATGGCATTGCTAAAGTCACCCAAACCCTTCCAGGTCTCATTTGCTTCTTACATAAAATTAGAGTGAAGACAATTGTTCTCATCTCAGAGGACTGATTAAAGACTAACGTGTATTGGTGTCTTAAAAGCATCCAGCCTAAGTCACTACAGAAAGAGAGGTACCAAGTATGAAGATGAGTTTTGGTTTCCACTGGAAATGTTCATCCACTAGGATCCTGTTGCTGAGCTGGGTGAGAAGATGGACAAGAGCCCTCCCTGTCCTCAGGAGGGCTCACCTTGCAGGCATGGCAACAGATACACTCGACTTAATATTGAGATGCATAAGATTTTTGTCCTGGGGTAGAGCCAGGAAGGGGATACAGCAGTTGGAAGAGAAAGTGATGTCTCCTGATTGGTCACACAAGGGTTGTGACTTACAGTGTGGGGAGAGGCTAAGGGGATGAGAGAGGTGGGTATGACA
Source organism: Mus musculus (assembly GCF_000001635.26). NCBI lineage: Eukaryota > Metazoa > Chordata > Mammalia > Rodentia > Muridae > Mus > Mus musculus. The sequence goes on from NC_000074.6 coordinate 93,195,623, forward strand.
TTGCAGGAATGAGAAAGGGTGCTGTGGCTCACAGACAGCACACAGCCAAGCTGGGAAGGGTGGGTGCCCTATGACTGTCACCAGGAGGAGTCCAGGACAGAGAAAGGTAATCCTGGAAGAGAAAGAACACACCAGGGAAGACCCTGGAGGACTGAGTAAGGGGCTGGATTTTACTTAGCAAACAAATAAGCAGCAGAAATAGCTCTGTGGTAAAGCAGACAACACACTTCTAAAACCTTCTTGGGGGTTCTGAGCATGGTCTTCCAGGTAAGAGAGACTGGGCATCAAAAACATTTACCCTACTGCCTCTATTCTTGTAGAACAGACAGTCTTTGCAGTATCCTCACTCTTCTTCTATCCATTGTGGGACCTGCACAAACCAACTTGGTCCTTCTTTACATGGTTGGTGGACTTATAGACACTTGGTCATGGCTCCCCTGGTGTCCTCTTTGTCTGACCTCAGGGGCCTCAGTTTGTGAGAACATCCCTCATTGGGTAGGGCCTTTGAATTTAGACAAGATGTCATTCTTCCTCAAAGCTTGTGGCCAGAAAAGACAGGAAATTTCCAAATTTAGTGGGAAGTGGTCACTAGAACTGAAAACTCCTCATTGGAATCCAGCCTCTATGTCACATGCTATCAACAGCCAGATGCATACTGTGAATATTCAAGTTGTTGTTACTAGTTATTACAAAGAACGATGAACTTTCTGGTAGACATGTACATACAAAATCTACTTTACGATATTCTGAAAGACCATGGAGAATGGGATAAGATGCTGATATGTGTTCAGCACTTCTAAGAGGTGAAGGAGGGTGAAGCCTGAGGAGAAACGCCTGGGGTAGGCTTTGTCAGCTCGGTGATGGTCCACCGTGAAGTGGGTAGAAACAGATTATCTGGGGTCATATTCCTGCGTCAAGTGGATATACAGCAATGGCACAAATATTATGTAGTTATGTATTTAAAATTGTGTAATATCAGAGTGCAATACGGAACATTTGCTCTGTGCCCAGGCACATTCATTCTCTTTACATAATTTCTCAAAGAGGCCTTGCCAGGAGAGCAGGCAAGATTTCAAAGCACCAAGCATTGACTGTAAAAAGGTGAAAACAGGGTGACATTACAGGCTGGGGGAACTGGAATCCCCAGGGTGTAACTAATGTGGGTCCCATCCCCCACCTTATCTAAGTCTCCTGCCTGGGCCACCCACCTGTCCTGATCTCTAAGATCTAGTCATCAAAAAACCCAAACAAAGTCCTATATCCCCCAAACCTCCCAAAGAACTCCATGTAACCGCCCCCTCCACCCCATGCCACCTCACTCCTCTCTTCTTTTCAGGTGAAACTACAACAATGGCTCTTGCTTGCCCGGTCTCTCCGCTGCCCTGGCCTCCTGACTAACCTCATTGTTTCCTCTTTTACACCATCCCTGTGACCTGTCCCTGCCTTGTGGGAGCTTCAGTGTAACACCATCATCTCAATTGTCTGATTTAAGCACGTTGTAATTTTTATTAATCCATTACGTTTTCAGCCAAACCTTTTGCCTACCTTTTAACCTAACTTACCCTCTGGACCCAGAGCAGAAGCAACCGCTCTTTTTGTCCTCAGTGAAAAAGGCACTCCTGTCATCTCTGCTTTAAAGGTGGGGGTTCCCTAGTCACTGTATCACCCAGGCTTTGCAAACTTTAGGATATCAAGTTGGAGTTATTGATTAGGAGCCAGATATAAGGCTGGCTCCTGAGTTTATGCTTTCCATGTTCTGCTCAGCCTCTCTCTCTCTGACCTGCTTGCAACTTGACAAAGAATCACAGGGAAGCAGCCTGATCCTTCTTCAGCTCTCCTGTGCCTCCTATAGCTGGGTATCCCAGTGTCCATCCTCCTCTCTGTCTCTGTGGGAGTCAAGTTCTTCGGACTTTGATGCACCCCTTCAAGTGCAGAAAGCAAAACTCACCAAGGGACTGGACTATTTTGTCCACAGCATTGCCCATTGTGCCCAGAACAAAGACTGAAAATGTACACACAGACATTTGTAACCCAGAAGAACTTACCCCAAGCTGTGCACGCAGCAAGAGAAAGCCATATCAGAGGGTAGAGGCCCATTGTGGAAGGACAAGGGCTCTGTGGGTCTCTGAGCTATCTGCTGCTTTAGCAATGCTTCTGTTGTGGACCAGGGGACCCGCCTCCTTAAGTCTTGCTCAACCAGCTCAGTTATGTAATCTAAGCTTAAAAAAAAAAAAAAAAAAAAAAAAAAAAAAAACTCTTCCTTCCAAAGAGCTCTCTGGGTGTCAGTTGGGCCCTCCAAGCCACGCCCACTAGGAGTTTACCCACTTTTATCTGAACAGTCAGTGCCCAGTACTCAGATTACAAGTGGCCAGAAACCCATCCAACAGCTTCTTACATAAGCACCTCTCCCTGCAGCACTCTCACCTCAATTCAGTGCACCCTGACCTCTCAAGAGCAGACAGCAGCAGCCAGGTGCCTGCAGGTAGTGGGAAGTGTTGTTCTGGGGTCCTTCTACAAAGCTCTGCTCAGCTGGGATGTGAGGACGGACACATTTCACAGCCTTCCTGGACCTGCATGTCTTAGAATCCATACTCTCGAGTTAGGAAGGGAACTCACACTCTACCAACCTTTAGAGGATTCCTAAATTAAGTTTGTAGTATTCCTGCCAAGTGACCTGGCTGGGCACGGTGCATACTTAGGTTCAAGGAAGTTTACCAGAGAAAGAACCTTTGGACATAATGTTCATGTAGGAAACAAACTCCGCTGGCAACAATCCTTGCTTCTAACCATCCATGCATACACGTACACACTGATTCTTCAAACATTGCCAAAGCGCATGGCCTCCCTTTTCATGGGAGTGTACAACAGCAGGTGGGTCAGTGCATCTATGCAATTGCTGACCCTAGCCTATTCCAGCAGTGTAGCCTCTTCATACTTTCATGTTTGGGTACCTCTTTTCATTCCTCTGGTGTGTATTTTGGTTCTTTCATCTAATCATTTATTTTTAAGTTCTCAGGATGCATTACTAAGTTATTTGTTTGATTTTAGAAATCTTTAATTTCTTTAAGATCAAATCTCTTTGACAGATCCATTTTGGAAAAAAATAGTTGACGTAAAATAGTAGTGAGCTGATAAAATAATAGACATTCTACAGCTCTGGAAGGGTTCAAGTCCATTTGATGCATAATTATATCTTCTTAAAGACATGAGACTGTAGTTACTCATGATATAGAATTTCCTCCCGAAGTACTTCTGTTTTATCTGGGTTCTGTATGTTGTATCTCCATTTTCATTTCATTTAAGGAATTTTTCAACCTTCTCCCTCTTCCCTCTATTTCATCAATGAATGTACTTAAATTCACACAGTGGAAGGAGAGCACAGAATCTCACAAATTGTAGTTGAGTTTCTCACCATGAGCAGCAGGGTACTTTGTGACTGGAGTCATTTGAAACCCCTCAGAGACCTTGATCACTAGAATAAGCTGGCACAGGCAGCATCACTGTTATCTTTACAGCCATACCTGGGCTGAACTGGTGGTGGTATACATCAGGGTGGTATGCACAGGTTTGTTTTGCCCGCTAGGAGGAGTGGAGTTGTGATATGTGGTGCTGGCACAACAGACACAGAGTGTGATGGGGGAGAGGTAGACTAAAACTGTATCCTTCCTGGCCACTGGCCACTGGGTGTACTGGCAAGTCTCCAGCTCAATCACACTGCCTCGCTCTGGGTTTACTGGCTGGATTCCTGCTGCACATTACTCTGGGTTTATTGGCTGGATTCGTGCTGCACGTTACTCTCAGTAGGTTGTTGTGAGTTTGTGTTTTCTTTTGCTTTGCTTTGCTTGTTTTTCTTTTCGTCTGGAGGAAACAAACTCTCGAGGCTGACTCCCAGGCAGAGTTTTGCCGTGAGCTCATGAGATATGAAAATGGTGGAAGCAGTTCTCCCAGAGTAGCAGTTTCAGACTCTAATTCTTTCTAATTGTGTCTTTGTCTCTGCTGAAGACACCCCACTTGCAGGGCGTGTGCTTTTCCTATACACTTATTTGAAATTTCCAGTCTGCTTGATCCAACACTTGTGTCCAACACTCAGTCAACATGGGCTGATCATGTTGTCTCTTGTTAGTGGAATTTTTCTTTTCCAAGTCTGTCATTTTTGCATTTAATATTTGATACAATGCCTACCAAAGAAAGAAAGAAAGAAAGAAAGAAAGAAAGAAAGAAAGAAAGAAAGAAAGGAAGGAAGGAAGGAAGGAAGGAAGAAAGAGAGAGAGAGAGAAAGAAAGAAAGAAAGAAAGAAAGAAAGAAGGAAAGAAAGAAAGAAAGAAAGAAAGAAAGAAGGAAAGAAAAGGGAAGAAAAGGAAAGGAGAGGAGAGGAGAGGAGAGGAGAGGAGAGGAGAGGAGAGGAGAGGAGAGGAGAGGAGAGGAGAGGAGAGGAGAGGAGAGGAGAGAAAAGGAAAGGAAAGGAAAGGAAAGGAAAGGAAAGGAAAGGAAAGGAAAGGAAAGGAAAGGAAAGAAAAACTGAATAAATGGTATCTGTGAATCAACAGGAGTGTGGTTGGGTTTTGCTAGTCTGATGAAACCCCAATTCTGGTTCTTTTATGTGGTGTATGTGTGTGCATGTGTGTGTGTGTGTGGGGGGGGGGATGTGCATGTGTGTTTGTGTGTATGTTTTAAAGAGCTTGAGTATTTGTGGTGTAGTATGCAAGTAGTATAGGATGTACAGAGTATAGGATTTTTTGTGCTCTCCTTAGCTACCACAGTCCACCACCTCCTCCAGACTATGCTAATGTTAGCCGGTGCTTTGTTTATGCTTATTCCAAAGGGCTCATACCCTGCTCAGTGCACACACCCTTCACAGGGGTCTTTCCCATGATTTTATTTTCTTGAGTAAGATTTCTGAGACTTGGTGTCCAGGAGCTGCTAATTTAAATGTGGTATCCAGTCCAGTTCCCAGAATTTCTAAGAGAATTCCATGGTTCTATAGATTTCTCTGTGACCTTGCCCTTCCTGAACATCAAAAGACAGCTAGTAACACTACCCAGGACAGTTTCCTACCATTATCCCCAAGATACACGCTTAATTTCCCCACTCAGCCTCAGTAAGTCTTCACCAAGCCTTCAGAGGCAATAAATAAATAAATAATATAAAATAAAATAAAATAAAATAAAATAAAATAAAATAAAATAAAATAGCCTTGTGCTTTTCCTTACAGATTTCATTCGTTAGGATAAGAAACTCTGAGCATGGCCTTATGCCTTTTTTTCTGCTTCATACCTACTCAGGATTTTTCTCATAAACTTATGATAGATATACACGAAGAAATGACTATGTGTGTGACTCCTCCTTGCATCTGTGGTTCCAGGGACCTTATTACTCTCCTATTAGCCTCCACTTCTTCGTAACAGCTCACCAAACCCTTTAAATTTCTTCATGCATTGATGTATTGATGCCAAAATCCCTACTTCTTTCCCCCGTACTTGTCTTCCTTTAGACTTCTGGATAATCATACCACAAATGGATTTTCTGCGGAACCATCTTCATATGACATTGCCTCTCTCTGAGAAGCTTAGATTCATTTCCAATCTACAATATTGATTTGACTTATGGAACAAAATTTATTTTTTCAAATTGAGTCCACATGTGCAAATATTCTCTCTCTGGCCTCTGTCCACTCCCACCACACAATTCTGCAGTCTCCCCAAAGCCTTGGCCACAATCATCTTCCATGTAAAGTAGTCTCATTTGGGCTCCCCTGAGGGTGAGGCTGACAGAGTCTCCCATTCACAGCTCAGTGTGTTCTGTCGGCAGTTGCTTCTTAGCCAGAAGTTCAGTCCAGAAAGCCACTTCTTTTTCTTTCAGCTTCTGGGCTTGTTGGGTGGTGGCTCCAATCTGCAGATAACCTTCCTTTTGGTCATACTCTGGCCAATGGGGCAGCCCTTGTCCATTGGGATTCCTGGGAACAGAATCAAATAGAATTCCTTAAGGCTGTTTTGTGTCCCCTACATTCCTGTGATATTCATAGGGTTTGTCTCTCCTAAAGACCTGTGCACCACAAAAAGGAAAAGGGAAAAAAATAAATAAAGGAACACCATTGTCAGAGCCCTAGGTCACAGGGTTGGAGCCAATCAGTTAAATTTCAAAAGCTACGTCTTCTTTACGGGTACTCTATTGTCTCATCTCACCCATCAACTTGGCTCCATCTGCATCACTAGACTCACCCATTCCTAGCAAAGTTGGCCCAGAATTTCATCATCATCTTGCTGAGGTTGATCTCCTCTTCTGAGGTACCACCTGTGAGGAGTAAGAATAATCTTTTTTTTTTATTCAGTTCATGGTTCATGAGCTAATGAGAGCAGTATCACTCAAGAGATTATTAAAAGAGTCAAGTTTGGGCTTTTACATCAAAGCTGTAGAATCAAAAGCCTTATTACAGAGGGCAATGCTTAGCGGGTGTATACTTTCTGTCTGAGAATAACTTATCTACTATACAGCAGGCATATAGTATATTCTGCTGTGATCATCCACGTTCAATTCTAGGCTACTTGAAATGAAATTGCCGCAGATGAAGAATTCTCTGGATCACAGGGTGTATGGGATTTCTGGGTATTGCATCTTTTCTTATGGTATTCCCCATAAGCCCACAATTAGATGTACAATGGCCCTAAGATATAATCTTGGGAGCTACAGAGCATATCATAAAAAGCCATAAGGTGGCTCACAGTCATGAATTATAGCAACTACTGGAAGTTGAAGTATTAAAGACACTCTGAAAGGATTTCTTTACATATTATATTAATTACTATAGAGTTAAACTATCACATACAGATAGGTGTGCCTATAGGCAGATTGATGCACATGACATCTGACCTGTCCATTACTCATATTCTGATATGTCATGCTGAGTAAGAACAGCATGATCTCATCCTCACTCACATTCTGAAATGTCATTATGAATGAGGAATGAAGCATCAGTGGCATCCTTGTCTTCAAACGGGATACTCGCGTACGCCATTTCTCTTGGTGCATTATTGATCAGAATCTTGATACAGAGTGTGATGGTTTGTATATTTTTGGACCAGGGAGTGGTACCATCTGGAGGTGTGACCTGGTTGGAGTAGGTGTGTTACTGTGGGTGTGGGTATAAGATCCTCACCCTAGTTTCCTGGAAGTCAGTCTTCCACTAGCAGCCTTTGGATGAAGACATAGAACTCTCAGCCCTGCCTGTGCCATGACAGCCTGGATGCTGCCATGCTCCCACCTTGATGATAATGGACTGAACCTCTGAACCTGTAAGCTAGCCCCAATTAAATGTTTTGTTTTATAAGACTTGCCTTGGTCATGGTGTCTGTTCACAGCAGTAAAACCCTAACTAAGACACAGAGTACTGCTGGCTGCTAAGAAGTATGCACCTTTCCTTATCTATGCTGTAGTGGGAGAAAGCCTGGGAATTTGAGAGTTGAGCTCATCCCTGTTGCACTGAGTTGAGAATTGAAAATCAAGAGAGGAGGAGAGATATGCTCAAGGCCACAGAAGCCTTGGAACGCAAAGCTCCAAATCGCAAGCTCACAGGCAGCAAAGCACCATTACCTCTTAAAATTGGGGCCCCAAAGACAGAGTAGATTTCATCTCCATGGTCTCCTACCACCGTATCTGGTTTCATTTCTGACGAGAAGCTTGGACTATATTGAAACTCATACATGTATGTGGGGGCTCCGGCATCTGAGAAGACACAGATTCACATACCATTCATATTGCCAGACACAAACTTGAATGGCATCAAGGTCTTTGTAATGCAAGAGACCTCTGAGTATCAGTGCAAAAAGAGAAACACTTCAACACAAGCTTCTTGATGTGCTTAGCACTGTGCAGTTAGTGGAAGAAGACAGTGATGTTCATGTGAGGAAAAGGATTTATGAATGCACTACATTTAGTAAGCACACTGGGTTGTTCATTGATAACCCACAGTGTTCATTCATTTCATGATCCACAGCTTGCTGGGTGTCCTCCATTCAGACATGTTTTAAGCATTCTTAGTGTTTTATCCCCACCTATTCTGAAAAATGTGAGGCACTTCCAAGATATTTGTCTGAAAGAGAGAATTTCTAAGGATAAATACATGCAAACATGGAGCACTAGTTACTTTTGTCTCAGGAGTACAATGTTGGAGAAAGCTGTCCTTCATAAGTGAGAGAATAACAGCTTTCTCAGACAAATCAAATCTTATGAAACTCACCACTCTAGCCATGTCTTACTTTCCTCATTAAACATTAAGATAGAGATAGATAACATGAGACAAATGAAGACACAAAAGTCAATGATACAGAACAGTGAACAATACTCAGAATGGCCATGATGATGTGTACAGCAAGCTTATTCTCAGTATGGGGACAAAACAATGGTATTGTGAAACATACCTAAATCAAATAATAGCTATAGCTATAACTAAATCAAATGATAGCTATAGCCAAATTTTGTCATTACAAAGTGATATATGTTCTAATCTCGAAGACATAAAAGTGTACAGTAGGGGGAGTTGAAATGTGGAGTTGTTCTAGAAAACTTTTTCTTAGCATCCTAGACCAGAACATCTCCATGTTAGAATATCTGAAGCACCAGAGAGGTCAGGTGTAATAATATCACAAAGGGGCTTCAATACAATAGCACAGTCAGTGATGGCTCATTCAGATAGAAAATTGCTAAGGAAATGGGTCTTCATCAGTATCTTAGGAAGAATCTATTTAATAGCTTTGCATGTAATATTATACCCAACAATAATAGTTTTCAAGCACTCACAGAACATTCTCCTGAGTAGATCCTATATGAGGATGCAATACAATACCCAGCTAACACAAGAAGACTAGAATTAGAGTCAGCATCTTTTCTGATCACAATGGTTTGAAACCAGACATGAACACCAGGAACAATTTTAGACTACTGATAGACTCTTGGAAATAAACATGGTCTTGAGCCACTAATATGTCTTGAAGCTAAGCGGAAAATTTAAAGCATATTGAAACAGTGATGGAAACATATCTCTTTGGGAAAAACATGCCCCACACAAAGTGAGGATGAGTGTTTGGATGCCCAAGATGCATGTCAGTATAGCCTGCCTCTGGCATTGCAGGCTGATGTAATCCTAGCATGCTGGAGGCATAGATCGGGATCTCTGGAGAACTCTGACTAGTTAGACCAGCTGAACTATCAAGTCCTGAGTTCAAGCCAGAGGCCCTATCTCAGGATATAAGGTAGAGAGCAACAGAGGTCTGGTATCCACACACATGCTCACATAAGTAAGTGCCCACACAATATGAACATTCATGTACATGTGTGTATACCAGATATACACAAACACATATATACAAATGTGTGCACACAAAAATGGAGTCATAGCTTGCCAAAACTAATGAGATATAGTAAAAGTAGTTGTATGAGAAACGTTCAGAGCATTAAACAAGTACATTATAAAAAGAAGAAAAATATCAAACAATCTACTGTTACACTAAAGGGATCTAAAAGAACAACAAAGTAAACCCAAAGGGTAGCAGAAAGGAGAAATAATCATGATTGATAAAAAGCAGGGACTGTAGAGTTGGCTCAGTAGTTAAGAGTACTGGCTACTCTTCTAGAGGACCTGGGTTCAATTCTCAGCATCCAGTTCTCAGCACCCACATGGAGGGTTACAACCATAGCTGCTACAGTCCCAGGAAATACCCTCTCCTGGCTTTCATAGACACAAGGCACACACATATGGTGCCCAGACATATATGAATATAAAATGCCAACAAACATAAAACTAACTAACTAAATAAGAGGGTTTCTTTTTTAAGTGAGTTCTGAAGCTATAAGAAAAGGTAAGAGTCAAGAAAATCAAGTTTCTTTTTTCTTTCTTTTTAAAAAGAAAAGTGAAACTAATAAGCTTAGTTGAACTAAGAAAAAGAGAAGATTTATACAAAGGAAAGACTTGGTGTTATACATGATGCCAGGGAAGGAGAATGGAAAATTGGATTGTAAGTCTAATTCACAATGGGAAACTAAGACAGCTACAAGAAAACAGAAGAAAAACTATAAGATGTTGGCTAGAACATGGCTCTCTGGGTTTGATTCCCAAAGTGGAGACAACTCGGGCAAAAACTGTAAAATGAAATAGATATCCCATTGCAAAACTTATTCACAAGAGGGAAAAATAATGAATAATCCATGTCTGAGTATGTACATGTGTGAGTACATGTGTGTGTGTTTGTGCATGCATGTGCACGCTTGTGTGTAAGGTGGGGCATGTTTTCAAATGATCCATGCTATAGAGAATTGCTTTACAAAGTATCTAAGGGATGTGAAGAATTCAACAGCAAGAAAAAGAAGCAAGCAAACAGCCATTTATTTGGGTAAGGATCCAGAGCAGGGTGGAGGGTGAGGGGAGCACCTATGATCCTAGCTCATGGGACATAAAGGCAGGAGGATGCCTTGGCCTTGTCTAAATAGAGAGACCTTTTCTCACAGGGAAAAAAAAATGATAAGGACCCATGTAGACATTTCTTTAAGAGAGGAATAAAAGTAAAAATGGACAAAAGATCAATAAAAATTATTAGCATCAATGATCATTAATATAATACAAATTAGAACAACATTGAGCTAGCATCTTTCCCAGTCTAAATGTATTTTATGAAAAGCTAATAACAAGTAGTGTTTGACAAGGATGAAGAAACAAGGAGTCTCACTCATACAACGTGTACGCTACAAAACATGAAGTTGGTGTTTAAAGCATGTTAAAAATGGAACCGCCACATCACAGATTTGAAACCACTGTGTTGAAATATATCTGACCTGTGATTATACTGCTCACCAAAGTCAAGTTATGGAATTACTATGTGTCCACTAATAGATGAATGCATGAAGACCGCTGGCGTAGTATAGATGGAATAATGTATGCCCTTTAAAAGGAATCACAAAAAGATGGAGAATTATATGCTAAGTGGACGAAGTCAGATCTAGATAGACAAGTGTCTACATTATTACATGCATGTGATCTATAAAAAAGAGCTCAAAACATCAAAGAAGAAAGGGTCAGAGGCTGGAGGTCAGAAGTGGGTAGATTGTTGTAAAATCAGAATCATTCTGTTCATCTTTAACCTTTTTTATTAGAGCTATCTATTTGTGTTTTGTATTGAGATGGGCAGACCACAGTGCATGTGTGGACAACCATGTGAGTCCCAGGGACTAAACCCAGGTCATCAGCCTTGGCAGCAAGAACCTTTATCTGCTGAGCCATCTCATTTACTTCCTGCTTCATTTTTGAGTTACATTCTGCAATGCTGAGAGAAAATGTCATTTTCACTAAACACAAAATTTGCTATGGTAGCAAATCTACAGTAATTGTTTTACATTGACTCATAAACTGCAATATCACTTAGTATCTATATTATTTATATTATCAAATATTTTATTATTGCATTTGGGTAATAGCTGTCAATACTACTACATAGACTCATTCTTTGTCTCTCTCCTCATTATAGTATTGGGTTCACTCCTTTTCTTCTCACCCGCAACTGGGAAAACTGACATCACAGCAGGTGGCCCCTACAGCTACTTTAAATCATGGGTGCAAACAGAAAATTTAAACCTTTGTGGAGCACTAGATAGATGCTTCAGTGGCGAAGAGGACTTGCTTCTCTTCTAGAGGATCTAGGTTTGGTTACCATGACTTTCTTCTGGCCTCTGCCAGAACCAGCAGAAACAGGATATATACACATAGAAAGAAACATACTTGACCATGAATAAATATGTATTACTTATTAATTATTAACATTAATTATTAATATTAGTAATCAATAAATAATTGATGTTGATGTCGATATTAATTATTTACTGGCATTAATCATTAATATAAATTATTTTTAGTTGGTACTAATTAAAATTAACCAATACCAATGTATTAATAATATTTAATACACATGTAAATAAATTATAATAATATAATTATAAATAAAATATAAACTTAAATCTTTAAAAAAATCTTTACCAGAAAGTTAGGGTTGCAGTTAGGTGATTGAGGTGAAGAAGGGCTCCACAAATGGCACCCCTAGAAGTCCTCATTCCTAGGGTGAGCTTATCATCCCGAGGTTCACACCCATGCCTAGCACTTGGTCACATAGGAAGGTTCTATGATAGCCCTCAGCCTGCATACAGTGGCACACTAAGGTGGACAGAAGCTATCCAAGAACACAGAGAGTGTCTACATCCTACACTACATGGATCTCCTCCCTCATTGACCTCCTTGATCATAAACAGCCTTCCTGATGCTGTCCCTCATTCCCACTCTGCCCTCTGTTAATACTCTAAAACTGATTCTGATCTCAAACCCCTCTAAAACCTCTCCCAGTATTTGGCCTCTAAACCCAGGTACCAGCCTAACTTCACATAAGGAAGCTGTGATAGATGCTGTTGCTGTGACACTTGTTCCTGTTCATAGCCTGGCTTCTGTCTGCATCCACCATGTGTCACTCTTTACCTAAGGGGTCTTTGTCTGGTTACTACACACTCTTCTCTGACTACCCAGATGGGATCACCTTGGGTTATGTATTCTGCTGGTTTCCCAGCCCTTCCTAGAACCAGCTCCAGTGAATATATGCTTAGCCAAGTATCAGCCTCTGTGCCTTCTTCTGTTGTGGCCTCTTGTCCCAACTCTGAGATCACCTCCCATTTACTCCATATTTCAGTGAGTTTCACAGATGATTTTGGCACAAATCAAACAGGACAATACTAAGAGAAGGCCAAAATGCAGCCTTAGAGACTTGATGTTGGCAGTTTCCCATTTGCAAATGTTTGTGAGTAATCCAGTCACAGATGAAAGGGGGTAAAAATAAGTCTCTCTCCTGTTCAACCTCAGGGACTCACCTCTATGTCCACGGGACACAATCACAGATGGTACACCGAATACCACATCCCCAATCAATTCCAGAAGTTGGTCTTTATTTCTGCCTGTGTAATCTTTATCTCTTAAATACTTCTCAATGGCCACTGCAATTGCATCCTCAGGGAGGTTCTAGAATGGATGAGGAAAGTGACAGTGTGGCATGTATGACTCCTCCAGCTTGTTAGTTCATTGACTATGAATCTCTTGAGCCCTGAGCAAATCCTGGGTAGTGATGTGGGAATATCAGAAAACTGGGGACAGAAAGAAGACTCCATTCTTTTCCTGAAATTCTGTAGGTTTACAATTTGGGGCAAGTTCTCAGCTTTTCTTTGTTTCTCAACCAGCTGTCATGGTCCCTAGGGTGCTTACAAGAAGAAAAGAGGACTTCTTCAAGAGAGACATGGCCGTCATCTGGTCCAATTTCACATCAGAGGGTGGGTAGTTCATCATCTATTTAAAAACATGGTTAACATCTCTTTAAAAACAGACATTATCAGAATGGAGCAGACAGGCAAACTATAGCAAAACAGATACAGATATTAATTTGGGCTTTGATGGGCATTCTGGATATGAGCTTTAAAAGAATCAGGGAAACAGATGGATTTATAAAAAAATCCAGTCACGACCAATGATACCTTAAATATGTGTATTGATCAGGCTAGGGGGCACAATGACCCTCAGAGCAGAGAGGAAACAAAACCTCACAGACATAAAAGAGAGAGCAGAAGCCATCCATTGCATTCTTTGCTATCTACAAGACCCTTCTGCAGTGAGAGTGGTGACACTTTCAGCCTATCTCAGTCCTATACAGAGACTTGGTCTAATTCCAACATAGCTTTTATCACCTGAAAGCCACGTGAAGGATAATAGTGGTCTCTCTATAATGACTGTGCTAGTAAAGTCTGCTGCTTTCAGAAATTCATCTTCAGCTAAGACATGGTAAGGATAGACAGCCACCAACACCTGCTCCAGACTGACTATAGAAACCTTGGGGTTGGCCTTACTTCTCTGCCTGTGGCAACCTCACACCCAAAGACCCAAATGCTTGAGAATAAATGTCCATCATTTTGTAACCTCTCTAGAATGTAAACACACAGGGTAGCAATTCTTTTCATCTCAACCATGTTGGTGCTCTTACTTCCTCTTGACCTGTCATGCAGATGAGTTTTGAAACCCAGACTCTGCACTCACTCCACGGCTCCTTTCCAAGCTTCTTCAGCCTTGCAACATCTCCAGGGTTAGTGGTGTTTCTATCTGAGACTTGAGTTCAAGTCATGTTTGAGCTTTCTTTCTCTTGCTACCCTATTCGCAAATGAAACCTGCCTTATTCTAGAACCTAATCTCTGGCTTTTTAAATTATCTTTGAAAAGGAAAAGCCCTCTTTCCCTTTAAGAGGGTATTATAAGTCATGATGGAGTGACTTTGAATCTTTCAATGCTCTAAATTGAGAATATATGCAGAGATTTATGGGAAATTTGTCCAAGTTCATGGTGGAAGCTGTGCTTCCTAGTCAGACTCCTCTGAACATCCAGCCCTTTCCATTTAGAGACACCCTGTTTGTCTGATTGTCTGGATCTTAATTTTGTAGGCCTTCTCAGCCTGTGCATTCTGAATACCTAAGTTTAATGGTGTGGTAAACTGTTCGTTGAGATAAGATTCCCAGGACTGGACCACCCAGGCTTAAAGTTAACCAGAAATGTCTCGAAGAAAGTATTCATATGAAACAAGAGACAGATGCCCTAGGTACAAGCAGAGGTCCAGGAAGAAAGAAATGTTGGGGTAGTGATGGGTAGTGGAAGGTCTTATCTAAGAGGTCTGTTCATGCTAACAGTTGGCAGAATCCAGCCAAACTCTTGCTTGTTGATTCCCACGATGTAGGGCACTGTGTTGAAGTTCTTCTCAGCCAGGATCTCCTCAGGCATCTTTGGCAGCAACACTCCATCAAGCACAGTGGGAACAAAGGGATGGCTCTGAGGAAGAGAACAACACAATGCCAGGGAAGCCCATCTCCCTCTCTGACTTTCTAATGGAGAAGACAGAAAATAGACACTATGGCTTGGGTAGGGGCTGTGGGGACTTAGGGTACTAAGAAGGACATTAATAGTGTATGTGCCCCAAAGGCCTGATTTGGGACATCTCAGTAGTAAGTTAAGGGTGGCAAGAAAGAAGAGGGGCCCTTAGGTGAAATTAAATGTATATTATTTTGAATATGTATTTCCATCTGTAGTAGATTATATCATTCAGAGTGATTCTCACTATTCCTGATAGTTATGCCTGTGAAGTTGACATAAATTCTGCATCTGTGAATTCTGAGCCACTGTTGCTGGGGACTTACTGGGCTAGGCTTCTAGGAACCTGCTCCCAACAGTCTAATCAACCTTGTATTATATGTGGGTCCCAGTTTTAAAAACATGTTATATAACAAATCTATTACAGATAATTGACACGTAGAACTTATTTATAATAAAACACCAGATTAATAGGGCTTAGCATTTCCCCAATCATGGGTTACATAAGAATAAATTTCTTTGGCTTCAGATTCACTATCATGAAGTCTACTGTGATTTTTTTAATGCATTGTCTCATGAATCCACTCATTTACCTAATTTCCAATCTCTTCCTGCCTTTTTCACACACAGAAGGTATCACATGACTACTCTGCTCTTTCTTTCTCTTTTGGGTGTAGTGTCATGTTGGCTCATCAACACTGACTTCAAGGTCAAAAGGCACCAGAACTCAGGCCTGGCAGAAGCCCAGCTATTGCTCATGTTTTCTCCCCAAAGTTGGTCACAGCCTGTCATGCCTTGGGACAATGGACTTACCAGTAGCACTATGCTCTAGAGCATCTTAAGCAGAGAAATAACTTAAAGCAGCAAACATTGAAAAAATGGCAGTAAATAGGCCACAAGGTGGACATGTGTGATTATCAATGATGAGACAAGAAGATAAAGCTTTACTGCAAATGGGATGCTAGGCCTACAGGACTCCGACTTGGCTCCCACCTCTCATTTCCATACCTCCCAATTTAATTCTAATAGATAGAAAACATATGTTATTCCATATTTTTTCTTCTGCTACATAACTTCCCTACTAGGACAGAAGTGTCCAAGAAAGCAGTAGATTATATGCACTTTACTGTCATGTCCTGGCTGTTAAATCAGCTCCAGACACAAAGTAAGCCCTTAATAAATCACTACTGGATGCCCGAAAGACTCTCATTTCACTCCCATATGACCCTTTAAGGAAGTTCTGGGATCCGTGGAAAGATAAACACAGAGGACAGGACCATAGCTGGCAATAGCTGGGTATTGAAAAGGCAGGAGGGAAGAAATGGCAGGTAGACTTTCTCAGGTCATAGGAGAATGAAACTCTAGGCTCTTCCCTGCATGACTCATCAGCCTGTTCCTTTTACAAAACCTTTAGTGGCATCTCAGCCTCCTGATAGCAGGATGTTCTAGTGAAGCCTGTCCCTGCAAGCTCCTTTTGAGAATGAGGAATATGTATGAGAAAGGGGCAAGGAGACAAATAGCCCCAGGGTACAGAGTTGTTGATCACAGCCCTCCGCAGAGAGTTGGGAATAAGTTCAATTCTAGTCTATGGTCTTTCTGTCTACGCTAACTGACAAGAGAATGAGTTATTTCGCCTGTCTTGGCCTCTGGAATGCACACACAGTAATAACCAGAATCCCACAAACAGAAGTCTTATTATTTGGAGTGAAAGCACTGTTAAAACTTAAGAGGGGTCTAATCCTGAAAGCGATAATCCTTACCTGTCTGGAGTCTCCATGCAAATCCAGCTTAAAAAGATTCTGTGAAGATAAGACAGAGGTTGTGTTAGGAAGCCATCCTGGTGCCAAGCTGATTCTCTGAGTTGGGTTTAGGGTATGACCAGTCTCTCCTTCCTGATTCCTACAGTGCTCTCTGTCTATGTGCACTGTGTGTGTGTGTGTGTGTGTGTGTGTGTGTGTGTGTGCGCGCGCGCGCGCGCGCGCATTGGAGATCTAGAAAGGAACCTACTATGGGTACCTGTCCTCTTCATCTTTCCACCTATGCGTTCTTCATAACACCCCATCGTTCCTCTGCAGATACAGTGAAAACAATGTGATTGTATGTGGAGTATATGGGGACTTGCAGGGAGATTGTAAGATGGGCTGAGAAGGACTGAAGTGTCAGGAGATAATGCTTGCCTAGCCCTAACATTCTTCCTTCTGATGTCATAAGTTTAGGTGACTCCTGTTGCCATGGGGTCATGCCCCCAAATATAAAGAACAGTTCAAAGATACCTACAAGATAGTGTACCGTTTATACCAAATACACCAATAACATTTGGAGAAAGTTGGCTTCTAAAGAGATGCCATATAGATCTTGAGTGATGCTATCTTCAGCCTTCCAGAAAACAAACCTCCCGCATAGAGAAGGCAGCCAGAAATAATGGCCAACAGAGGGATAGAGAGTGGCAAATGCTAAGTACGATCTTAGCATCTGGCTCTAGCTACATCCTGACTCCTCTCTGTTCCTGAATGTCATGGGTGTTAGTTACTGGAAGGCTCAGTCACAACACATCCCTGAAGTGAATGTTCTAGTCTTGTGTTCAAAAACTCCAATGCCCATGCTCACTGAAATTCTTCCTATTGCATGCTTTCCTGTGTTTTACATTCGTCACGTTCAGTGTGATTACAATGTGACATATTCTAATGGATCTGACCCATGTATGGAAAGCAACTGCATTATGGGTCTACCAACCAAGGTAGACCTTTCACTCAGTCTCTCTCTGACTCTCTTTCTCTCCCTCTCCTACCCCCCTTTCTTGTCTCTCAATGAATAGTCATAGAAGCACCTTTGAAACTCTTAGAAAAATGTCATGTGATCTTAGGTTCTCTGGAATTTCCCAAAGATACAAAGTAATCCTGTAGGTGATAGGTACACCTGTGGTTGGAAGACATATTTTTCCATTCTGGATACTCAAATAGTTGTGAAACATTTATTAAGGAGAATACCTGTAATACCATCACTGAAGATGGTGAAACAGAAAATTTTCAGAGAACAACCAACGATGCATAGTGAGGCCATCTCAGAAATCCAAAGAGAAAAAGAAGACAGCAGATCTCAAAGAGAAAAAGAAGACAGCAGATCTTTAACTCTGAAAAACATAGACTTCAGTATTTTTTGAGCCTGGTCTACTAGAATCCAAGACCCAAAGCCATATTGGACTCAACCGATATCTATACTAGACTGGTGGACTGGTTTCAGTGAATTCAATGGAGGGATGGATATATGGAAGATAATGAATGGTTAGGCAGGTAATTATCATTGAATCTATATAAGAACTAGTTTCCTGAAACATGGAAAAGAAGGTATAACTGTTATAATTTAGATAGCTTCTAAATCAGCCAAATGATACTTTATAATGAAAAAACACTGATAGTTTTCCATTATAAAAGAGAGAGAAAGAAAAACAATCACAATAATACAGAAGCCTGCCACTATTGCCAAGAGGCAAGAGAATATCCCGAAGTAGTTTCTCCAAAACTGCAGAAGAGATGAAGTGAAGAAGTCTGGGGTAAAGTACAAGGTTGGGGAGCACTGGGAGAGGCCAACCAATTTCACCTACCAATTTTAGTGTGGTCCCCAAGAGCTCTTCCTCTGTCTTCTGGCGAAGGCAGTGAACCATGGCAGCGGAAGTGGTGTTTTTACAACCAGATATGACAGCAATTTTCTTCAACAGATCACAGGCCACAAGCAAAGGTTAAGAGTAGTACTTATACCTCTGTCAATACAGCCTAGGGTTCTATCCAATACCCAGTTTCTACTGACGATACGTGATTGCCCCAAATTCTCAGTACCAGCAGGTGTGGGTTCTGGGCTCCTCAGAGTGATGCCTCTGTCAGTGTTGGGACTTGATACAGACTATTTCAATATTTAAAGCCTGTGCTGCTTTATAATCTGTTAAGTGGAATCAGGTGTTGTGGCACATTCTTTTAAGTCCAACACTTGTGAAGTAGCAGCAGGCAGATTTTGGAGAATTCTAGGACAGCCTGGTCTATAGAGTGAGTCCTAGGGCAGCCAGGGTTACATAGTCAGACCCTGTTTTAAAAATGAAAACTAATTTGTTAAGTGAACATAATATTGTTAGTGTGGATGTGTTAAGAGAAGCCAGTGTGGTAAGGAAAAAGAACCAAGAATTCTACTCTCTTGTGTAGAGCTACTGCCTCCACACTCTGGCCAGGTGTCTTTTGCCACCCAAATATGAATTATATCTTTCCTATGAGGAAAAATTACCTATATGATGTACTCAGGGAAATGCTTGCTGCCATATCGAAACTTGTACTGAGTTGTTGGATGTCTAGGAACATGATTCAAAAAAAAAAATTACTTCAGAACTTGCAGAACTTGGCCTAGTTGTGAGCCCAAAACAAGCTCTAGCCATTGAAAATGTCAACTGTACCCCATAGCAAAAGAGATTTGTGAGGAGAGAAGACAAAAGGACACAGGAACAGCACTGGGTAGAATTTACCTCAGCCAAAGGCCTGGTGTTCTTCTTGACCAGGCCTGCAGTGAGGGCCACACCACTTTCAGAAATAGCCCTCTGGAAGAGATTCTTGGCCAAGGGAGACAACACCTGGCAGAGACAGGTAGAGAAGGTGACTTTATACTCAGTGACTCACTCACAGGATTCTGTGGGACCAGCGTTTGGACTCTGTTTGATCACCTTGATGACCCTGTGAAGCCCCCCCCCCCCCTGGTTCTCTGGTTCTGCTGGCTCCTGGCCAATGTGGGATTGCCTCAGTAGCCCCACGTGGCAGCCAGCACCAAATTTTACCTGACCCTGTGGCTGAACTTCATTTGGACATCCCCCTGGAAACATTCACAGAAAACAGCCAAAGAGTCAGAAGAAGAAAAAACTGAAAGACAAGTCCATTTTAACAGACGGGTGTTCACACACTGAATTCTGAAGCAGAGAAAGCAGATCACCACACAAAGGGAAACTGGAAACAAGCAGGCATAGATACCCTTGTAGTCGATAAAGTATATTTCAAACTAAAGCTAATTATAAGAGATAGGGAACACTACATATTAATAAAGGATGAATTTATCTAGAAGGCACCACAATTATAAGCAAACATTTAGAGGCTCTTAATTTTATAAAACAATCACTAAGGGACATGAAAGGCCACCTAAGATATGAAGCAAACATATTGGAGGACTTAATTATGCAACCCTCGTATTAAGAAAGGTCTTCCAAACTAAAAATAAGCAAAGAAATCTCAGAGCTAAAATATGCCGTGGATCAACTGGATTTAACAGATTTACTCAAAATATTCCACCCAAGATGTAGAGAATACAAAGGCTTCTTAACTGCAAATGGAAACTTCTCCAAAAATATCATGTCACAGTCCACAGATAAAACATTAAAAAGTACTAAGAAATCAAAATTATTCCTTGTTTCTAATGAGATCTCAATGAAATAAAAGTAGGATCAATAACAAGTATGTAAGTCTCATCTTAAGCATATTCCATTATCAATATGCATGTAAATATGTTAAAATCAATTAGATTTGTCCTTCAACCCATTCCAATTTATCATCACATTGTACATAATATATGGAGGAATTTAAAGTTATTGATTGTAAGCATGAAATCAATATATTATGTGAAAAACATTGTAATTCAAGAACTAATAAAGAAAATGAATTGCAATGCTTTTTGTATAAATTAGGAGATTACTTATAATATTTAGTTATCTCATCAAGGCGATAGCATGAAAAAGAACTTGGACTCTCTTCCTTGAACCAAAATATTTCAGTTAATGAACAAAATAGTCCTATGTGATAAAGTTTCCAAAATAGCCCATGTGTAGAAGTATGCAAATAGAGAATGTACAAGCTAAAGCTAGTTTTTAGATTTTCTTTAGGGTCAGAATTGAAGGTAGACGCTATAACTCTATATATTAGTTATGTAAGGGGAAATCATGGCAGAATTAAACTAACATTCAAAAACTGATTTAAAAAAGTTATGCAACATAAATAAGTGAAAGAGCCACAGGAACACTCATATACAATGGAAAGGAGAGAGGATGGAAGGCAGGTTTACAGGAGAGAGGTGGTCGATACATGCAGGGATGGATAAAGGTTGTGGAAATACTGCAGTAATACACATCCAAATGTCCTCTTTGAATTCATCTGCACTTTCCCTTATCTCTGAGGAAAACGAGACCATTTTTCCTCAAATATTCAGCCACATGTTTGAAAATTATGGTGATGGGTTTGTACTCTGATCAGTTCTCAGGGAGTGGGCAGGTCACTGAGGACTCCTAGAAGTTTCCATAGATCCCCACAGCATCTCCCACTCCTTGTCTCCACACCAAGTTGACTCCTCATATAATCAGAATGTGTCTGAGACCCCTGTCTCCCTGTCTCCCTGGGGAAGCATCTGTCCACCCCTCCTCACGACCGTCTCTCCATTCCCACCTGGACCCTCAGTCCCAGACACTGCTACCCTTTTTATTGGGTTTTCGAAGCCACAAGACTACTTAAGATGACCCCCTGACTGCTCCAAGTGCTCTAGTTCCCTCAATGTATATGTCTAGCTTGGAGCCAAATAGTGGTGCCCGAACTACTTCATGCCCTTCCCTTTTACGATCTGTAGTTTACTTTCAACCTTCTCCCCCCCCCCCCGAACAAAGTGAATTGTATGTTAATGTGCTGTGCAAAGAGAAAGAGAACTCAGTCTCATGAGAAGAAAAATAATATATAGCAGGTGCGTTTTTATGGTAGGGCATAAAAGTGCCTCTTAGAAGCAGAGGAGTGTTTGGTTCTTAGTTTTCCGTTGTCTAATGCTGAGCAATAAACATACAAACATGAATCTAGGCATTGAAAACAAAGTTCCCCGTGGCTGGGCTATCTGGTCTCCAAGGGATCCTATCAGCAGATATCATACTTAGTAAGGCCTGGTGCCAGGAATACTTACAAGAACAGAGACACTTTCACCTCCTGCTGACTCTCCAAAGATGGTCACAGAGCCTGGGTCACCTCCAAATTTAGCAATGTTGTCCTGGACCCAGTGTAGTGCAGCCACCTGGTCCAAGTGACCCCAGTTCCCCCTGCTGTGTTCATCCCCTGTGCTGAAAGAAACCAGGGTAAAAATAGATATGTCATGAGCTAGAAGTAAGCTGGGAGCTCTTAGTGAAATAAGTTGTGCTCTGCAGGCCTAATACATGTCTTCATCAGCCTCTCATCTCTCTAGCAATATGCTATCTGGGACTCTACACTCAATCTTCCAGGAGCAGTGTTGCCTAGGAGCTAGTTAGTGCTCATCTGGAAACAAGACAGTCAAAACCCCCAACTTCTGAGTGTATTCAGCTCATACTACAGAGCATAGTGAACATGAACAGGTGGGAAGAGGTTTGAGTATCAAGTAATGAAAGTTCTTTGAAAATAAAAATAAATCTAACTTACGAAAGATGTAGGGATGGGAGGGGGCAACTGTGAATGATACTTCAGACTGCAGGACCAAGAAAGGCCTCTTGGGAGCAGTGCTAGCTAATAGAGACCTGAGTAAAATGATCATGCAGGCTTATGGGTATCATAAAATATTACTGCTTGTTATAAGAAGCATTAGCTACAAAGGACCTTGGGGTCGTGGAAACGAACGTCTGGGTGTAGCTAGCAGCAGACACAGCCAGGGCAGGTGCTGAGAGCCTTGGCAAGAGATTCTACACATGTATGGAAATGATCTGCAGGAGCAAGATATGATTTAACTCCTGTTTGTCATAGCATTCTGGCTACTCTGTAGAAAATTCATGCCTTAAAAGTAACAGGTTTACAAAACAAAAACAAAAACAAAACAAAACAACAACAATGAAAAACCCACTGGTTATAACAATACTCCAGTCCTAAACCGTAAGACTTTAATCAGAGTGGAAGACAGGAATAAATGATAAGTAGATGAAGTCAGTTTTTTGAAGGTGGAGCCAAAAGGACTGGTTTATTGGTTAGATGTTGAGTTTAAGAAAAAGTGGAGTCCAAAATGTCCTCCAGGCTTTTATGCCAAGCAAGCAGGAGTCAGCATGGCCAGCGTCAGCACAGTGGGATGCAGGGAAAGGAGGAAGGTTTGGTTTCTTCCCCCCTGCTCAGAATAGCATAAGCATGCCATAACTCAACGCATCCCCTACAGCAATGTGCCCACTCTGCAAAAGGTGGTTCAGAAGTAGCTGTTATCTATGCCTGGAATCACACAGGGAACAACACATAAATCAGCTGAGAAGCAAGTGTAATAGGTGGAGAATTAATGGATAGGTGAGGTCCATTAGTGGAGGAGCAGGATGCCTTCTGAATAAGCCGGACAGAGGTCTCTAAAATGCTTGGCATCACTAGAACTGAGTCCTGGCATCTTTGTTCTGGCAGTTATATTTGGATGTGTTCATACAAAAAAATGATGGAGTACTAGAGCCTGTAAAATGTGAGGTCCAGTGAAAGGCCATTAAGTCACTGGGTACACTGCCCTTGGTGATCTCATGGCACCAGGGTTAGTTCCCTAGTGAGCCAGGTATAAAAATAGCAAGGCTTCCTCAGCCATCTCTTTCCAGCTTTCTGTCTCGTGGGTGATCTCTTCTGCATCCTGAAGATTCCGTTTCTGTCCCTCTACCATATTGATCTCAATATGAGGGCCCACACCAGACCTCCAACAGAAGGAAAAAAATGTATCTTGGATGACAAGCCTCTAAAATTTTTAACTCAATAATATTTGTCTTATACATGTCACAAGTATTGATCTGGTATTCTGATATATAATAAGAAAAAAGACTAATATTGGAGGGCTAGTTATAGAAGAGTTCAAACTCTACCTGAAGAATCCCCAGATGCCCAAACGGTATTGGATGACCACCACCACGACATTTTCATGCGTAGACAGGACCAGTCCATCATAGGTTGATGCCCCACCTAACACTAGTCCACCTCCATGGATCCACACCATCACCTGGAAAAAGATGCAGCAACACAGATCATCAGAAAGCTCCCCTGGAGGGCCCTAGAAGTTGTCTAGTTTGAGTGCCTAAATCTAAGCTGACTCAACTTTGACATCACGGAAGCCATACTAGTACCAAACAAGGCTACAACAGGCAGTCTTTTTCTACCATGCTTTGGCCTAGAATGTCATCTTCCCCATCATTTCTTGCCTTTCTTCAAAGACTCGCGAGCCCTGTCTTTACAGGCCTCCTTAAACTGAAAACATCATCATAGAAACATCTGAGGCCAGTGATGTTATGCTCACCCCAGCACTCCACCCTCCTCATGTGAGGGCTTTATTGTCAGTGGCTCAAGTTCATCATTCTCAGACTCAAAGACTGACTGTGCAGATGGTGACGCTGAGTGCAACAAGATGAAGGAACAAGTGACCTAGTGAGTCCCACCCTGAGCTTTGTCCTCCTCTTCTTCCTTTCTTCCACCCTTTCTCCCCCCTCTCTTTCTCTCTGTCTGTCTCTCTCTGCCTCTCTCTGTCTCTCCCTGTTTCTCTCTGTCTCTCTCTCTCTTTCTCTCTCAGATAAGGGTCTGATTTTTAAGACAGAATAATGATAGCTGGCCCAGTACTTGCTATGTAGCCCAGGCTAACAAACTTACTCAAATGCTTCTGGCTCAACGGCTTCTCTAGAGTGGATGTTACTTAACTAGTCTTTTTTTTTTTGTGATGCAGGGGATCACACTCAAGGCCCTGAGCATCCAGGCAGCTACTCTACCACCAAGCTACACTGTTGTCCCTCTTCTTTATCTTGATATCCTTCATTAGTCCAGTTAGCTAAAGTGGTGATGAGAAGAAAGGAGAGGAATCAGTGACAGAAGAAAGGACAGCATCAGAGCCCTAGGAACACCCTGCAGCTACTACAGTGCCAGAAGCAGACATCATGACATTTGGGGACAGTGCAGCTGTGTGCAAAGTTTACAGCAGCATCAGAAGCACAGCAGTAACAGAGCCAGCAGGGGGTGTGACATTAGCAACATCAATAGATGCATCAGTAGTAGCAAAATGCAGTGATAGCTACCACCCTAGAAACAGCAGCCACTATAGTAGCTATAGCAGAGAGAGGCGGATAAAATATCCCAGAGAATAGCAAGGACAGATGCAAGAGGAAGCAGAGAAATAAAGACTACAGAGTGTGGACAGCTAAGGTTTGGAGAGGAATAAGACCACAAAAGCCAAAGAAGAGAAGCAACAGGTCTTGTCTGCTATAAGTTTCAGAGAGTTCTCTTGTTCCTGGATGGAACAGTAGCAATAGCTATCAGGGGCTGGGTAATCCCGATACACAGGTCTGAAATCTGTAACGCTTGCTGGGCTGTAGTGCTGGGGATTCCCAACAACTAACTAAATTGGAAGCTACAGTGCTAGTCCCTGCCCAGAGAATAGAGTGAGGCTTAGACGCTACTCACTGGGGGAAGGAGGCCTCTGACTTCTATAACTGACAAAGAACTATAACGTGTGTCATCATAGAGCTAATAGCTCCAGTTCCAGAAGCAATCTCAACATCTGCAACACAGCAGGATATCTGCCCCTAGCTGTCAGTTACTGCCACGGATGCTCTCAGAAGCAGTTCTTCTTCTTACTGACTCACAATTCCTAGGGCAAAGGAACTGCCACCAGATGACTGGCAAACAACTATAGGTAATCAGTTTTTCCTTCTATTTGTGTGAGAAAACCAGAGAAGATTATATTCTAGCTATAAGGCCATCGTCCCCAAGCACCAGTTTAGTACACGAGGAAACAAAGTCACAGAGGGTTAGAGAAGCGACTCAATGCTGTACTGCTTTGGAGACTCATGCAACGACGTGTGACATCACAAACAACATTCCCAGATTTCAGTGTACCTAGAAGGCAAGTACCATTGCTTGGTGTTCCTAGGAAAAATATCAAGGGAAAAATGTTTCCTATGATTGACGGAAGCTCTGGGCCTCTGAATCAATTCATTCCTGTGGTGCCCCTGCCTCTAGCTATTTTAAGCTCTCCCAGTTGTACGGGAGAGCCAGATGCTAAAACTCAGAAGGTTAGAACAGATCAACAACTTACTGGCAATCTGTCACTCTTTGTCAAGTCAGCTGGAGTGTAAATATTCAGGTAGAGACAGTCTTCAGAAAACTGGAGAGGAATTTTCTCCTTTCTGTTAGTTAGGAGGTCATTGACTATTTGCCCTGTCACTGGGTCTTGGAAGCACCTGTGAGAGGAGAGAGAACACCCAAGGTTTCATCAGACCCAAATTGGAAACATTACCTGGTATCAACCTTGCTCTGAGAGTTGTAATTCTGTAAGTTATTATCATCCCATGGGGACACTGGAATGGAGATACCCCAGGAGCCATGGGAATGGCACCCTGGGGCTGCAGTCTCTCTGTCCTACAACAAGTGAACAACTTACTATACCTCCCTTCCCAGAGTCTTAGATCTGCCCTGGCCAAAGAGAACATAGGTGCTCATATGCTTGGCTTGCCCTTGGAGAGGACACTCCTTGCACTGGCTAGACAGGGTCCTGTGCTCTGCTGAGCTTTGTACCGTGGGCTGAAAAGTTGACTGAGGTTCTCTACGAGGTGAACATGGACTAGTCTTGGGTGACTGCCATCAGTCACAGAAATGCTCTCAACTGGCAAACCTGTTGAGACAACAGCATCTCAAAAAGACTTGCTTTCCGGTTCAGCTTCATGCACTGATAAGCTGGGTGACCCTGAAGGACTTTCCTGAGCTGGGTTCCAGTCTGCCAGGTCTCAGTAAGGAGGCTGCTAATGTCCAAGAGCTTTGCGACACTGGCCTGCTAAGATTCTGCCATCAATTATTTGAAGTAACCATTGTTGCTCTCATAAAAGATTTCAAAGGCCATTCTGGATTAGAGTTAGTAATGTTACTGAGGTCTTCCAATGTGGAAGACTGATTTACATTATATGCTCACACATTAATGCCTTAGGTGAGCTCCAGGGTAGGCTCCACCTACATCTGCATTTCATAGATGAGAAGACAAAGCACAGCGTGGTCAGAGAACCAGGTAAACATCTCACCACCTCAAAGACCCATGCTGGGCAGTGCTTATCTCCTCAGCACATTACAAGCCGTGTTCCCAGATCTTGGTGGACTCAGAAGCCAAGCATTATTGGCTTGTAGAAGCATCATTTAGAAGCAGCAGCTGAGATCTTCAGATGTCAGGGTGACACAGAAATGAATGCCAGGTACAGAAATGAATCAATAAAAATGGTTCTACATTTCATTCTAGGAACTTTCCTTACATTATGGAGGGAAAGGTTGTAATAGTCATAAAAGCAATAACTCAAATGTCAAAAGAGGACTCTGTTAAGCTCACAAAGATTTCAATACAATCGCTATGATCATTGCATATTATTTGTTTTCCCATAGGCAGAATAAAAGTATTTCAGTAAGCCTAAGGTTTAGGCAGAGTTTCTTAATGGAGATGCTCTGGAGAAACTTTAAGAATAGGTTCATAGTCTTTGGTTCAATAATTATATTTCTTGGGACTTATCCTAAAGTATTCATGAGTATGTAGAGTAATTCCAACAGTTCATGCTGATCATATGTTAAAGACTTGGTGCATGTCATGCAGTGACACTGAAATTAAGGTGACTAAAAGCAACAGTACGAGAGTCAGTGGCAGAGGGTGACTGAGGCTGCCAGCATACTCATATGTGAGGGAGGCATACATCAGAGCTGTAGAGGCCCACAGCAGACAAAAGACTGGAAACGTGTCCAATGGCAGTGACAGCTGTTTCTGGGTAGCATCCTGTGTGGGGTCACTTTCCTCATCTTTTATTTCCTTTTTTTTTTTTTTTTTTTTTTTTTTTTTTTTTTTTTTGGAGACAGAGTTTCTCTGTATAGCCCTGGCTGTCCTGGAACTCTCTTTGTAGACCAGGCTGGCCTAGAACTCAGAAATCCGCCGGCCTCTGCCTCCCAAGTGCTGAGATTAAAGGCGTGTGCCACCATGCCCAGATTTTTATCTTTTATTTCCTAACTCTTCTGTAGTAAGCACACATTAAATAAATAACAAAAACAAACAAAACAGTGGGAGTTCAAGTAGTACACCAAGAAGAAAGGGTTCTAGGAGACTGGGAAGTTCTAAGTGTTTCAACTTTCCACCATGTTCTTCTATTTCCAGCAGTTGGAAGCCTCTTGTTATGGATGAGGAAACACACGTACTACGGGCATGCAGAGAAAAAGACCCTGCAAAGCAGACCTGGAACTTGGGGGCACTGAAGTCCTCCACGATGCTCTTGATCCCAGATCAAAGTAGAAGCCGGTTAGAGGACAGGGCTGACCCTTCCTATGTCACTGCGAGGCAGGTTTCCTCCAAAAGAGGCACAGGCCCACCCGGGCAACTTACATAGGAGGGTAGGAGGTGGCATTCTTCACGGAGCTCCAGGGCTCTGCAGGCTGTGGTGGAGCAAACCTCAGAGATCCAAGAGGGGGCTTGGCAAAGGGGACTCCCAGGAAGACGGCCACAGGCTGTGTGAATCCTTCTAAGCTGATGTACTTCCCCAGGACTTTGCCTTGCACGGTGTCCACCATGGGTGGTGAGGATGGATGTCCTGCTGGACAAGAGAAAAAGAGGACACATCAGGGCACATCAGGGAGGCAAACTCAGACCAGGATTTCTAACAGGTTTCCCGTTTTCTAAGCATGATACCTTAAATTAATTGCCACAGCCCCACAAGCCTCGGTATGTTTTCACATAAGCTAATGATGAAGGAAACAGTCCTTATTTTAGAGGGGTGATGGAAGGGGCAGATGGGAATTGCACAAGGAAAGCATTTAAACAAAGAGTAGTGACTACTATCAATGTGTGTGACCTGGAGTATAATCCTCAAAAGTCTCTGGAAGCATGTACCCATTAGGACGTGGTACTGTCCCATCAAAGTTGCACATATATTTAATTCGAACACTCAAGGGGCAGAGGCAGACATATCTCTGTGAGTTCCAGGCTAGCCTAGTCTATATACAGACTTCCAGGACAGCCAGAGCTACACAACCAGATCTCATCTTAAAAATTTATTATTATTATTATTATTATTATTATTATTATTATTATTATTATTAAAGGAGATCATATGGCTGAGCTGCATGGTGGACAAGAGGATGGACAAGGGGTCTCTCCTCCTCTCAGGAAGCTGCCTTATAGGAAAGGATCATAGAGACACTTGGCCTAATGCTGAGTTAAAATATGTGTCCTAGTAAGAACACTTCTGATTTTCATCTCAAAAGAAGAACTCTGGCTTAGAGCAGGTGCAGGAGAGAACGGGGGAAGGTGTAGAACATGCGGAACATGTAGAATCAAAAGCATGCAGAAAAGCAACAACAGCACATAGAGTTGGACAGAGGCTCTGCTGGGATGGCTGAGCAGCACACCATCGAGCAGAGCCTGTGGTTGTTAACAGTTACACAGAAGGGAGACAATGCTTGTGAAGGAGGGCTGCGAAGTCCAGGCTTTGGTCTTACCCAGTGGAGAAATACAGAGTCTGAACAGTTGCAGAGTAAAGCAAACAATTAAGTTCTAGAATATTCGTCCATTATCTCTCAGTTGGATCATCCAGAGTAGAGCCTTTTATGTATTCCACTATATCTCTATATACTTCTATATATTCGATATACTTCCATATACCTCATTCTTATAGAGTGGACAATCATTTTTCATTCCTCTGCTTCTTTTTTTTTTTTCCTGGCCCTCTTCTGTGTATCGTGATGTCTGAGGGAATCATCCTGATCAAGAGACAGGGGCACGTGTACACACCTTCTCAGGATAACCCATGCCTGCACGTACATGGTTAAGCACCTCCGTGCCTCAGAGCACTCGGAGAGTACTTTCTTTACTCTCACTCTTACAACTGCTCCTATATTTATACAGAAAAGATACTTCCTTCTGTATGTGTGGCATAATAGAAAATGACTCCAGGATTCCATCTAACAGAAGAATAACCCACTTTACTTGAAACCCTGTACTGAAAACAGGGGTCTGGGATGCTAGGTATCTACAAGTATTGAAAAATGTAAGTTGTCTCTTGTTGTTACTTCCTGTTAATTAGTATAAAATCCAAAGTTAATTTTGGAAGAAAGTTATAAATCCTCAGATTATGTTTTGATGACTTTTATTTTACTTATGATTATTAGGCTATCAGGACAAAAGCCCATTGTAAGTCTAAAATATATTTACATAAGAAGAACAGCTATTAATACTGGAAAATCTTTATGTAAAGTAGGCTACAAGCTGTAACTATGCTTCGTGTGACTAAAGAAAACCCATGCTTCATTCCTTTCCTTGTTAGTTATTATCAAGCCATTTAGAGAGGAACTTTCTGGAAAAAATTATTATATATCCTTATATAATAGGATGTCTGTGGATGGTGACAATGTGAGTTGCTTTGTACTAGACACTGTCTACTTTTTTATAACTAGGAGAGAATGTCATAAATTAATATGAAGATATGAATGAGAAAGGAAAACTGATTCTTGTTTGATGTGGAGGTCATGGGGAAGAAAGAAGACTCAGAATCAGGATCAGATCCTGGCTCAGTGCAAGGCAGGTCCCACTGAGAAGCTGGTGAGATGTTCTAGGATGAGTGCTGTAAGGCATGAACACTCCTCACTAAAAGCCAGTAAGAGGCAAGTGAAGTTTGGTGTACATGCAGGAATGTGTGCACCCACTCTGCCAGTGCCACTGTGGAGTGACAGGAGGGCTGAAAGCAAGAACACAAGGACAGCCACTGCTGGACATAAGAATGTCTACCATAGGGTGTAAGGACAAGCGCACAGCCCTGCAGAAGGACCGGGATAAGGGGAGTAGGTTGCAGAAGATGCTGAGTGTTTCAAAGATGTAAACAGAGCAATGTCTGAGCAGATTTTGGCATAGTCTCTATCAGGCCAGTACTGACCTCCCACTGAGATAGAATGGATAGAAACCAGACTTCTCAGCATAAGAAATGTTTGGCTTATGTGGGAGTTATGAACAAGGCCAGGTACAGTAGTTGCCACTTACATTGTATGGAAGGTGCACATATCAACATCATGAGCAATCAACAGGGTAATGGAGGTTATTTCCAGTTCCTTCAAAGTACTTCTCCAAGAAAGTTTACTAGGTTATCACAAATGAACCTACTCATAACTCTCCTGGGCATATATCCAGAAGATGTTGCAACCGGTAAGAAGAACACATGCTCCACTATGTTCATAGCAGCCTTATTTATAATAGCCAGAAGCTGGAAAGAACCCAGATGCCCCTCAACAGAGGAATGGATACAAAAAATGTGGTACATTTATACAATGGAGTACTACTCAGCTATTAAAAAGAATGAAGTTACAAAATTCCTAGGCAAATGGATGGACCTGGAGGGTACATCCTGAGTGAGGTAACCCAATCACAAAAGAACTCGCATGATAAGTACTCACTGATAAGTAGATATTAGCCCAGAAACTTAGAATACCCAAGATATAGGATACAATTTGCGAAGCACATGAGACTCAGGAGGAACGAAGACCAGGGTGTGGACACTTTGCCCCTTCTTAGAATGGGGAGCGGAATGCCCATGGAGGGAGTTGCAGAGACGAAGTTTGGAGCTGAGACAAAGGGGTGGACTGTCTAGAAAGCCATATCCGGGGATCCATCCCGTAATCAGCCTCCAAACGCTGACACCATTGCATACACTAGCGGGATTTTGCTGAAAGGACCATGATATAGCTGTCTCTTGTGAGACTATGCTGGGGCCTGGCAAACACAGAAGTGGATGCTCACAGTCAGCTATTGGATGGATCACAGGGCCCCCAATGGAGGAGCTAGAGAGAGTACCCAAGGAGCTGAGGGGATCTGCAACCCTATGGGTGGAACAACAATATGAACTAACCAGTGCCCCCTGGAGCTCGTGTTTCTAGCTGCATATGTATCAGAGGATGGTCTGGTCGGCCATCAGAGGAAAGAGAGGCCCATTGGTCATGCAGACTTTATATGCCTCAGTGCAGGGGAATGCCAGGGCCGGGAAGTAGGAGTGAGTGGGTGGGGGAGTTGGGGGAGGGATAGGGGGCACTTTTCAGATAGCACTGGAGATGTGAATGAAGAAAAGAACCTAATTTAAAAAAAAAGAAAAAACAACAACATGAGCTTGCAAACAGCTTATGTCACACACGTGCACACACACACACACACACACACACACACACACACACACACACACACACACACACACACTATGGAAATGGCATGACCAGCAGCAAAAACTGCTCCACCCAAACCTGGTTCCTTTACTCTCAGTTCCTGGCTTTTCATAGAGCCACATGTACAGAGAGAAGATAAAACCTAAACATATTCTAGGCTTTCAGTGTTCTTAAGCTCTGGACTCATGGGTCATAGATAGGCTAAGGTGGTGTTTATGGTGTGCATGGCCCTATGGATCTCAATTCCTCAATTGCTAAGATGTCACAGATAAACACTGAGATCCAATATGAAGTCTTGTGTTAATCATGAATTTAATTTGCTCATCTGATGTATTGACATGTTACTTCCCTGACTCTGTGGGAGCCGTGGTTCCTGTGGTACATCAAACCCAGAAGCACTGTTCCATACACCTCCTTTATTCATGTCTCCCCTCCTGGGCTACTGTTTTATGGGCTGTAATCACTTCCAACCATGGACAAGACAACTAAGATAGCCTGTGACCAAGAATCCATGGGGGGGGGGAGAAAAGGAATTCTTCAGAAGCTGCCTCAAGGAAGCACCTGTCTATAGTTTACCCATCCTTCCACCTTCTCAGGATCCTGGTCCTTTCTTTTTGTCACCCCAGTTATGAACCCTTTCTTTGGGAGTCAGGATTAGCAGACTATTATCTTAATGTTCATTATCTCTAATGTGATGACCTGATTACACCTCTGATTTCTTATTAATATGCTCCATTTTCTTTTTCTATAACTTCAGTTCACATGTACATATGATGTATGTGCACCTATGTGCACACTTGTGAGTGTGTAAATGAAGGTGTGTGCCTGCAGTGGTGCTTGTGTGGAGGTCAGAGGACCACTTTACACACTGCACCCACTAGCTGGTTTAAAATGTGGTCCCCTTGTCCATTTCCTAGGCTCCTTTGTTGTATACTAGGCTAGCAGTTCTGGTCCAGGAACCTCTGGGCATTTTCCTGCCTCCACCTCCCATCTTGGCACAAGAGCACTGAGATTGTAGTCCCATTAGCTATGTCACATGAATACTGGGGATTCAGACTCGAGTCCTTGTGCTTACACAGAAGGGGCTTTACCCTGCGATCCAGCTCCTCAGCCCTGATACACATCATTTCAAGTCACCCCTCTTATCCGTCATCTCCTCTCACCTAGACCCACCCTAAATACTATAGAAGGCGCCACCTAAGGCATCCTCAAAGTGACCCAGTGGAGAGGGTACGGTCACCACTTCTGTAGAGACAGGATGACACAAGTTCACCATGCTGAGTACTTTGCCTAAAGACAAATGGTTTGGAAGTATTTAGCTGAGATTCCGAATTTTCTACCAAGCTTCTTTCCAAAATCAGTCTAACTGTAGACAAACAGTTAAGGAGGAAACAGGCAGCTTTCCTAATCCCCTTTGTGGCACATGGCGCTAGCTCATTGCCCTTCTCGACCTGCCATGTGATCTTAAGTCAGAGTGTTTGTTTTTCTCTGACTCAGCATGTCAGCTGGACTGGGATACTTGTCTAAAAAGTGAAAATGGCTAACGATCAAAGCTCGCAACAGTTTTATACTATTGTCACCTCTGCCCACCTCTACCTGGTATGAGCTTTTGAAATGTACCCCACCATCACCCGAATATTTGTATTCCATAAAGACTCACCCCCTGCTGTGAATGCTGCAAGTGACACCAGGATCAGAGCAGAGAGGCACATGGTAGGAGGCTACAGGTTTGCAGGACAGGGAGGTCTCCAGCCTGTGACAAAGGGGGCACACTGATCCTGCCCCACTCCTGGAGGGTACCAGCAAATTTCTCTCAATCAATTGTATGATACCACAAAAGAACAATCTTTCTATTCCAAAGAGCTCTGCAGGTTTCTCAAGAGATCACTAAGCCACCCCCACCCAGAGTTTACCCAGGTTTATCTAAATTGTTTGGACTCTACACTTAGATTGCAGGAGTCCACAAACTGGTCAAACAACTTCTTACATAAATATCTCTCAGCAGGACATTCACACCTCAGTGCTCTCTTATTTTCCAAACCAGTTCTGTAGACTCCTTTAAGTAAGGTGACTCTTTGGTCTTGGGTCTTCACATCAAGCTGGAATTGTTCAGAGCCCCTCACAGCCACACAGTTGACCACCAGAGAGGTTAGGGCACACCTCCCAGATTCTCTTTGCTGGGAGAGTTTTAGAACTTATTTTGGTAACAATCTTAAATTTCATCATTTTATTTTTGCCTAATTTATCTTTCTAAGATTCCTGTAAAGTGGTCTAGCCTTCTGCCATGCAGACACAGTCAAGGATCTCACAACCTTTCAGAGGAGAGATTTAGGGATAGGCATTCTTATATAAATGAACAATGTATTTTTGTTTTAATAGTTTTTAAGTTAGTTTCCATAGTAATGGGTTTTATTATGAACTTTAAAGCAGATTTTTTTATTATTGGTCTTTTCCCATTCTTCTTCATCCCTTTGTGTCTCTCAGCTCATCCTTTCCACCCTAATAGTCTCCCTTTGTACTTTCATTCTCCACCTTCTTTTCCTTCTTCTCCTCCTTCTCCTTCTTCTCCCTCTCCTCCTCCTCTTTCTTTCTTTCTTTCTTTCTTTCTTTCTTTCTTTCTTTCTTTCTTTCTTTCTTTCTTTCTTTCTTCTCCTCCTCCTCCTCCTCCTCTTCATCCTCCTCCTCTTCTCTCTCTCTCTCTCTTCCTCTCTCTCTCTCTCAGACACACATTTCTCTTTTTCTCTCATGGACTCTTCTAGCTTCATGACAATATACATACAAAAATATAAACATTAATATCTAAAACTATGTATGAGAGAAAATGTGGTATTTGTCTTCCTGAGTCTAGTTTTTCTTAACAGAATGATTTTCATTTCTGTCCACTGTTCCTGAAAATGCTGATTTCATTTTTCTTTATAGTTGAATAAAATTCTACTGTGTAATTATGTCCCATTTTTTTCATCTGAATGTCAGTGTTTGAGCATCTGGGCTGACTCACTTCTTAGCTACTGTGAGTACTATAGCAATAAATATGAACTATAGATATCACTTTGATAAGATTTATATCTTTGGGGCATATATTCTGGGACAGTTTAGTTGGATCATACAGTTCTGCTTTATACTTTTGAAAAACCTCTATTTTCATTTCCATAAGGTGCTACATCAATATACTCCCACAAATGATTTGTCCTTCTAAACAGCTTCACTCATTTTCATTGTCATTAACTTACTTTTGCTGCAAACAAAAGTGAATGAACACTACTAAACTCATTCTGTAAAGTGATTTTTCCTTGATACTCAAAACACATGAGGAGACAATAACCAAACAGTAGACTGATCTATTTATTTGCTATAGACATAAAACTCTCAACAAGACATTTACAGCTGAATTCAAGAACACATTAAGGGGCTGGAGAGATAGATGGCTTAGCAGTTAAGAGCATTTCTTACTCTTGTAGGAGTCATGAGTTTGGTTCCCAGTCCCCATGTCATGCCTCAAGCCACCTATAATCCAGGCTCCAGGAGGATCCGATGCCCTCTTCAGATCTCCTCAGGTATGAGGCATGCATGTGATACACACATATACATAGAGGCAATACATTCATACACATAAAGCAAAAACATAAAATTATTTTAAAAGAAAATAAGAATAATTTTTGAGAGAGAGAGAGAGAGAGAGAGAGAGAGAGAGAGAGAGAGAGAGAGAGAGAGAACATGAACCTGGGTGGATAGGAAAGTGAAAAGGAGCTGAGAGGGGAGAAACATTAAAATACATCATGTGAAAAAATTAAATAAATAGAAGATAAACTTTTAAAAACAGTTTAAAAGGAATACATTAACCAAGCTGTTTGATCTTAGGGAGGCAAGGTTAGCACACTCAAATTAATGAACACAACACAGCAAGTAAATAATTGAAGATAGGTGCAGAAAAACCAAGTGCAAGACTATAAAATCTTGCTAAGAAGAGAGGGACACATCTCAGCATAGTAAAGGCTGTAGGGCAGGCCCAAAGCCAGCATTATACTGAATGGGAAGACTTTGAGAGCATTTTCCCTAATATCTAGAAGGAAAGCATGGTAAATATTTCCTTTACTCTCAGGCAATATGGGTGTTTGGAGTTCAAAGGTACAAAGTTAGCACATAGCAGTCAAAGTATTCCTGTTTACAGATGACATGATCCTATACTCAAATATACTTAAAAGCTCTAGCAGAAATCTCTTAGTTCTAATTAGTACTTTTATCAGAGTTACAAGATATACAAGTAATAATATATATGATTTAGCAATTTGTTTTTTGTTTGTTTGTTTATTTTTGAGACAGGGTTTCTCTGTGTAGCCCTAGCTGTCCTGGAACTCACTCTGTAGATCAGGCTGGCCTTGAACTCACAGATCTGCCTGCCTCTGCCTCCTAAGTGCTGGGATTAAAGGCATGTGCCACTACCTGCCCGGCTGACTTAGCAATTTCTTGATATACCAATTACAACTCACTGAGATAGAATCAGAAAAAAATTCTATTTATAATAGTTTAAAGCTACCTAGGGATAAATATAACCAAGGAGGCCTAAAAAGGCTTCCATGATGAAAAGAAACACATCTAATGTCATGGCTGCTTTGGGAGAATTCTGTCAATTTTTCTGGAGATAAACATAAATTCCAACACAGGGGCCATACAAAAACTAGTCCACAAACAACAACCTGACTTATTATAGCCAAAAGAGGAAAGCACAAAATCTATCCACCAGTGAATCAATTAGTAAAAGTTGATAGTCTACGCTACAGAATACTATTGAGCCGTAGAAACATACTGCAAAGGTGGAAGAACTTCAAGATATGATAAATGAAAGAAGCCAGACACAAAAGCCAAAGACTGGGTGTCAGTCTACCTATATGAAGTGTCCAGAAAAAAAAAAATCCATCTTTGCACTTATTTGCCAATACTTCTTGAGAACATACAGTGTTTTGAAATGTAGGGCAACAGTGCTCAGATTAACCTTGCCTTTCTATTAGTGGATCTGAGGCTCAGTGTGGCTGAGGGACTGACCACATCATGTAATATGAATAAAATTCCATGAATTCTAGGTAATTTCCACCTGCCCAGAACTACTGCAATCTGGAGGGATTTACTTAATGTGAAGTTATTTCCAGTAGAAAGGTAGGGGAATGCATAAGTTCCTCCACTCACCATAGTAGCTTTCAGCCAGTAACTGCTTGGAACTGGAATATAGGCCTCCATTCCCCACCTTGGTTACTCTACCTGAAATTACTCTCTTTTTCCTGAGTTTTCTGCCAGCATTAATTCTGGTCACCCACGAGGCTAAACAATATCATAATTAGTTCTTCATTCACTCCATTCCTTTCCCTATGTCTCATTATTATTCCACTACTATCCATCTTTCAAAACAGACTTCTTGTACTTGAGTGCTCAAAGATGTCCTTGGAGAAACCCAAATACATTGAGTCTAAAGTTCTGTACTTATTTTACCCTTGTGTTCATTTGAATGAAAGGAAGTATCCTTTAGAATTTATATGCTGAAGTTTTACCCCCAAATATTATAATGTGATTGCTACTGGATATAAACTCTTTAAAACAGTTATAACAATAGTATGGAATTTTAGTACAGACCCTAATCCAATATGTCTATCATATTATAAAAGGAAATGGAAACATGTAAGACATCAAGGGTAGATGTACATGGGAGACCCACCATGGGTGGAGGCAAGGAAAAAGCATTCTACTCTATAAAAAAATGAAGGATTAATCAGTATCTTTTGTATCCATCCAGTCTGTAATATATCTCTGACTTCCCAGCAAACTGCTCAGCAGAATCTAAGGCTGAGCCTTGAGTAGGGAATGTTTAACATCCTATAGAAGCTCCAGCTCAAAGGCAGGAACACAACCAGAGACAGCCAACTTCTACTCTGTGTTGGCTGTTAGCTACTTCTCACTCTTAATGTACTAGGAAGATGTCCTAACTGACAACAGGAAGCCTTATCATGAGAAAAAAAAATACATTGATCTTGTAAACAATTACAGGATCAATTCTTCTGGCCGAAGGTTGGGGATTGGGGCAGGGCTGAAGGCTTAAAAGAGGTGGATGGAAGAGGCAGATGTGTTCTTTTCACCATGGTCATTTGGAAAGTCTGCTCTTGTCCAGATGAGACCAATGTCAACACCAAAAAAATAGAGCTCTGTACCAATACTCAAAGAGTTCTTGTATCAACACAGTTCCCAGGGATCATGAGTTCTTCCCTAATGCCTTCGATGACATTTCTGGAGACCAAAGATTCAAACCTGATGTCTGTTAGCACTCTTTTGCTAACTGGCAGGATGTTGAGCCCTATCCTGAGGGCAAGCACTCAGTGAGAGAATCAGAATCAGTTCAAGGGATTGATCGGATTGACCCTAACAAATATTGACCAGACGTTGAGGTCCTCCCTCTTATCTGGAAAGACATTTGCTCTTTAGAGAAAAGGTGAAAGATCCTCCCTGCATCTCAGTCCACATGGAGCAATATCAGTGTTGACCTAACCAATCAGTACAGTGTCCAACTATTTAGCAAC
The DNA here is from genome assembly GCF_000001635.26 of Mus musculus. Taxonomy (NCBI): domain Eukaryota; kingdom Metazoa; phylum Chordata; class Mammalia; order Rodentia; family Muridae; genus Mus; species Mus musculus. Next base: position 93,234,270 of record NC_000074.6, read on the forward strand.
GCGTATTTGCACTTATTAATGATTCTGTCTTTTGCCCTAGCTGGCTGGTCTTTGAAACCTGGCAAACCTCACTGGCGTTTGGTTTATGGAAACTAACAGAAGTTTTCTTAAGAAAACATAAATGATAGGAATGGATTATGTTCAGTACAGTTAAATCTCAGCTCCATTCGAGACTCAAGCAAAAAGAAGAGGCCATGTCTAGAACTTGGGCTGCTCCTTCTGCAACTTCTGACTCTGTTCCTACCACCTGATGACCTTTGTAGCAGTGGTCAGTGATGTTTATTCTACCAAACCCCATATGAGATCTTAGATCTGCCTGTATCACGTGAGCTAGAGGGACACTTCTCTTTTTCTTTTTGTGTAAGTCGTTGATATACTATTGGAATACTCTTTTCCCCTTGGATTTTCTTTTACATTGTGAGAGTTGTTAGAATCTGAATGAACTCCCTGTATAAAGCCTTAACTGCACCCGATAATAAAACACTTAGAGATGAAGGAGAGGATGATGTGATTTAGTCTTATCCCAAAACTTTAACAAATCATGACTTTGTACAGAAGCAGCCATTAGATCATGAAAATAACATTTTTCTTAGGCTGCCAGGTTGGCAACAGACTAATCAACCTTGGACTTGAGCCATCCTCACCCTTGACCTAGGAACTCTGCTACAAGGCCTTGTGGTCAAGGATTTCTCATTCAAAGGGTTTATATAACCATCTGACTGCTTGTCTGCTTCTGTGTTCTAGATACCCATGCCTTCTAGCCTGTCTCTGCTCCTCAGTTAATTTTCTCTTTTATTCCCCATGTAAATATGAATGCTTCCTCTGTCCTCAGGTGATCTCCCATCTCTATATATCACCCACATCATTAATTTTGTCTAAATGCATTAAATGTTTTTACTCCAACAAATTCATCCTAAGGGAGGGGGTTAATATCACATTCATAAATGAGGAATATGTTAATATGTAATAAATTAAAAATAAACATGTTACTATATCTTATAAGCAATAATAATAGCAAATAATAATAGCAAAAATAAAAGAAGAACTATGATATATGATGAACCACCCAGTTATAAAAGTGTATACTGAAAAACTAAGTCACTCAGTGTGGAAACTGACCAATGATGAATATTCGGGAATTACTGATGGTGTCTCCTATAATCTTTTATCCTCATCCTTGGAACTTCCAAAGGGTTTCATGCCACCTTGATCTACTGGGGTCAATATCTGTGCTTTCTTTTCAGATACATTTCTGTAAGTCAATTCAATGGGTCCGAAAAGATGAGAGGTCTTTACAGGAGCCTCTCTTTAGAATGTAGGTATCGTGTGACGGTGTCTAGTCCTTTCAAAGTCAGGACAATGATTAAGAAGATTACCATGAGTGGTGTCCTAATTTCATTTCTAGTGCTGTGATAAAACACCATGACAAAAAGCAACTTGAAGAGGAAAGGGTTTATTTCATCTTATACTTTATTATGAAGGAAAGTCAGGGCAAGAGGTCAAGGCAGGATCCTGACAGCAGAGCTGAAGCAGAGACCATGGATTAGTGCTGCTTTCTGGCTCACTCAACCTGCTTTCTTCTACAATTCAGCATCACCTGCTCAGGGGGTGATATGTTAATATGTAATAAATTAATAATGCCAACTCAGTGCTGGAGCTAGAGCGCAGACTAAGGTCATTCTTCCTCCCTCTTTTTCCAAACTGTTCTAGACCTTCTTTGGGGCTTCAACTATAGGGGATTCTCTGAGGCCATAGACACAGATTAGATTGTCTGGCATTAGTGGAAATCTCCTGCTGAGAAGGGCAGATGTCATTTGAGATTTCTATAAAGAAGATAAAGTTGCACTTACCATAGTCCCCTCCCTAGAGACAGGCTGTCATGATCATTGTCCCAGTCTTTGACCTAAGCAAGCAGTTCTGAACCTATGGGTTCTCAGCCTCTTTTTAGGAGGGACAAATGATTCTTTTACCAAGGCACCTAATACCACTGGAAAAGACAGATATTTACATTATGATTCAAAACAGTAGCAAAACTACAATTATGGAATAGCAATTAAGTAATTTAATGGCTGTGGCTTGCACAACATGAGAAACTGTGTTAAAAGTTTATAGCATTAAAAACTTGAGAACTACTGACCCAAGCATTCTGGTTCCTAAAAGAGAAGAAAGAACTCAGACTGTGTGACTCTCTTTTCACCTATGATTTCTTCCATGAAATCTGTTGTCATTCAAGAAAGTATCAGAGGTGAAATAATACCCTGAAGTAGATTTTTGGGTCTCTAATTTGCCCACTGCAGCAGAAAATCCTCCCATACTTTGATCTCAATTTTCAGTCACCATCTGAGGTAGGCAGTACACAGAGACTTCAGTCACCATTTCAGGTTACCCTAGGATGGTGATTCTCAACCTTCCTAATGCTGTGACTCTTTAATGCATGCATGCCTTATGTTTTGATGTATCTCAAGCAAGCTGATGAACTTTGCAATGAGTGAGAGTCTTCCATGGGTTTTGAAGGCATAAGAAATCCAAGATCCTCCTATGGGAAACAATATGAATCAACCAGTACCCCCAGAGCTCCCAGGGACTAAACCACCAAACAAAGAGCATACATGGAGGGACTCAAGGCTCCAGCTGCATATGTAGCAGAGGATGGCCTTGTGGGACATCAATGAGAGGAGAGACCCTTAGTCATGCTTGATTCCTCAGTGCAGGGGAATGCCAGGACAGGGAAGCAGGAGTGGGTGGGTTAGTGAGCAGAGGGAGGGGGGATGGGACAGGAGGGCTTTTGGAGGGGAAATGAGGAAAGGGGATAACATTTGAAATGTAAATAAAGAAATATCTAATAATAATTAAAAAAAAGAAAAGAAATCCAAGACTGAGGGAGTCGTGGAAATGAGCTGAAGCCCAGTACTCTGTGACATGGTCAAAGTTCCTGAAGAGATGCATGAGAGACTATGAATTAAGTTGAAGCTTCAGATGCAAATGAGACCCCCTCCAGGATATTGAGACTATATGTGATGATGACCAAAGACAGAGGCAAATGTTGAGTGGAAATGACCTAAGTCACAAGACTTAGGCAGAAAAGAGCCCAGAACATCATAAGTCCCCAGATGTCAGACAGGAAACTGCACTGCTGGACTTTGGTTTTCACTTTAGCAAACTCTTTAATCATTTTTCTCACAAGCATGAGAATAATTTCTACTTGGGGTAAGATGAACCAATGTTTATGCTGTGGGATATCATTATCTAAGCATAGTCACTGTTAGCTTCCTAATTAGATCACCTATGACTGACTGCAAGAAAACTAAAAACATCTGATCCGGTGATATTTCATCAAAGGGGAAAGGTGTTGGCAGAGTCATTAGACCCTCGCTTGAGATTCCAGCCACTCTCTTCTGTAGCACCCTCCCAACTATATATAATTTTACTCCAGCTACATATTATTTCTAGAGGTGCTAGAATATGCAGAAGGCAGAAAGTTAGCTGAAACTGGAAACCCCTCTATGCAGCTATGGGAAAGCTCGCATCCATGCTGGGTGGGACTTTTTGGTGATGAAGCATCTTTGTAAGTAACCATTTAAGTAACCCCAACATAAGCCTAAGAAAGCCAAATGTTGAGTTGAATTTATCTCTGTTTTTTTCATTTGAGTCATAGCTGACATTAACAGAAGTTTGTTTATGACACCCAGGGAAGTTAACAAAACAACATCTCATGTGTCCTCCAAGGCATTCATCTTCCATTAGATCTTGGAGGAAACATTCATCCAGCCAACACATGTGCAACAACTCTTTCTAATGATGTCTCTTTCTTCATGCTTCCTGTGGAGAGCCGTGCCAAGAGCAATCGCGTGCGTGCGCAAGCAATTGCTGAGGAGAGCCGTGCATGCTGCAAGCAATTGCCATTATAAAATGTCGCTGGCCTCTGCTGTGCCTAACGAGTAAACAAGCCTTGTACACAGGTGGGAGAGTGAACTCACTCCTAGTCACTGCTCATTCTCGGGGTGTAATAGTGGGGTGATGGGCGAGCAACGAATCAGGAGCTGTCATGCCACATCAGGTGCTGAAACATCACGCTGCGGGCTCTATAAGCAGCTCCATTTTCCCCGTTCGGGGTCTTCCTGAGAAGTAAGCAATAAAAGCTTTGCCGCAGAAGATTCCGGTTTGTTGCATCTTTCTTGCCGGTCGAGTGGGAAGCAATAGCTTCCCTCTCTGAGGGATATAGATTCATCTTGTGTGAAAGAAATAAAACATGATTTGATTCCACAGAATATTTTTTTTCAATTTCTTTACAAATTGAGGTAATAAGAAAGTATAACATTTATTACCTTTGTGCAATATACCCTGCACCCTGCAGGCTTTATAGCTTTAACAGTAAGATGCCTCAGGGCTCAACCTGTTTCCCTGAGTTTGCCCCTTTGCTGCCTCCTTAGCTCTGAGCTCAGTCCAAAAGCCACTTCCTTGTCTTTTAGCCCATGGGCTGCCTGTGTTGGGACTCCGATCTGTAGGTATCCTTTCTTCTGGCCATACTCTGGCCAATGGGACAGCCCTCATCATTAATGTTCCAGCAATCAGAACAAAGAGAAATTCAATAGACCGACTGTGCTGTTTCTGGAGTGCTCTCAGATTTGCAAGGATAACCTTTGTCTGTAACATTTCACAAATGTGTCATCCTCCAGTTCCTGAGACAGCCTAATCCTTGTTGTAAAATTGTTACTGGAAGTTGATCATTTTGTAACTAACTTGATTATGTGGTTCAGAAATCATTTTAAGTGGCTCGTGAAGAAATTTGGAAATGTTTGAAGAACATTTTGTGCTGTTGAAACCCAGAGGGTAGTGAGTGAGGCTTTTGAAGGATACAGGTGGGTACTAAAGAAAAGAAGACTGTGAAGTCAAGCTCCTGATGGCTCAGATGGGAATGAGGACTTCATAGGAATCAGACTCAAAATCATCCATGTTTGGATTTGTTTACATTTTTCATCACCTGAGATTTTTTTGACATGCTGGATTCACAAATGATTTTAATTAAAGGAGAAAATTCGTGGTTAGCACAAGATTCGGACATTAAGGTGCTTTGTTGGTTTCAATCATATTTGTAGTCAGATTTGAAAAAAGCTTTAACATATGAGCTTTTAGGAAAAAGTATATTACAAATAATAAGCATTTGCCTTAGTTCATGTCCATCATACAATGCAAACTTCATATAGCTCAACTACAGCTCTCTACCTCCTCAATGGTTTCAGCACTGAGAAAAAGCACAGGATGAGTATATCAAAAACCCAGTCTTCCCAAAGAAACAAATTTCCCAAATCAATCATTTAAAAGGTTGTACACAAAGAGAGTACTGTTGTAAAAGAGATTAGTGCAATAAAATAAGCCAGGTTTTTTTTTCATCAAAAGGAAAGGTGCCCTGAGGACATGTGAGGAATCCAAGACTGCTCCTAGCACCGGTGCAGGGGGTGGTGGTGGTGGTATAAAATGGTTTAGAAGAAACTGCTTTGAGAAGATTGCACTAGAAATCCTGGTTCCAAGTGTGGCCTGATAGACTGTTTTCTGGGGAAAATGCTTTCTATGTTTGGACATTTGAGGCTTTTCAATTGATGTACCATGGACCTTAATTATATCTTCAGCCATTATCCATATGATGTTGTTTTGAGGCATGCAGAAGGCAAGAGTTTTAGGGTCATCTTAGCATCTACCCAGATTTAAAATGAAAGTCTGAGATCCCAGCAAGCATGTAGCAGGTTTAGATTCCTAGCTAGCAACCATAAGAGTATGATGCATAAAGCTCTGGAAGTGAAGGTGATGTTGCTGTGGAAACCCTGGCAAGTTAAAAATGCCAGTATCTGAAATATCTCCCTAGGAAAGATTCAAAAATATGAGTAGAGTAAGCCACAGAGATTCCCTAGGGCATCAGCAATACCATGGAGGAAATGCTTCATAAGCCATTGGGATGCTAGTCCATCCACTGGAAATAGAACTTTAGGATTTAAGATTTGTTCTCCTAGATTTACCTTGTCCTTTGCTCCAATTTCTGAGTGTTATTTTCCCGTTGCTTCCTTAGGAATTAAGAGGATTTACTTTTGCCATTGAATCATGGGAGTGGCCAAGTATTTCCATTTCCACGGGGACTCCGTTGAGATCAACTGGATACAAAGTCCTTTGATCAGTTCTGAAACCATCGAGGAGGTAGAGAGCTGTAGATGAGCTACATGAAATTTGCATTGTGTGAAGGACATGAACTAGGGCAGATGCTTATGCTTTGTAATTAATATTCTTCCCTGAAAGCTCATGTGTTAAAGCCCCAATCCCCATCTGATGGCTGTATCCAGACATGGTGGTAACTTAAAAAGGTGAAAATAATTACAACAGGTTGATTTGGAGAGACATGTTCCAAGGTGGAGCCCTGGTCCTTTTCTATCTCTCCTTACTGATCACCAGGAGTTGAGCACTGTGTGAACAGGAGGGGAGAATTTGGACATCCTTGTCTTGTTCCTGATTTTAGTGTAAATACTTTGAATTTTTTAAACTTAGGATGACATTGGCTGTGGTTGTCCTGCATTTTTTCTTTATTATTTTGAAATGCATCTTTTTTATCCTTTGTCTTTCTAGATCATTTTTTTTCTTTCTAGAACTTTTTATCACAAATGGATGTTGGAATTTGTCAAAAGTCTTTTCTGCATCTAATATGATCATGTGATTTATGTCCTTTAGTCTTTGTGATATATTATGCTTACTGATATGTATATTTTAAACCATTTTACATATATGAAGTAAAGCTAATTTGATTATGGTGGATAATTTTATATGTATATATATATTAAAATTAATAAAAATACAATTTTTGTATTTTACCCATTATTACTGAATGAAAGTGAAATTTCAGAGTAGGAGAAAGTGATCATCACTCTTACCCAGATGTGACCTTGTGAGCTACTGTAATGACTGGCCTGGCAAGACAAGCCCATTGTTACAATAGTGACATAAACTTCATTGGAGTGATTAATAACTTACAATTGGCTCACTCTACAAAATGAGGCCCACGCTGGGTCCAAGAACCTGCAACTTGTTGCAGGATATTTGATCACACTGTGAACCATGATATTGTGTAATTTATTGGAAAAACATATTTCTAGTCATGGTGTGGCTCATCCTTAGCACATACCTTTAATATCTCTGGCCATAATATAGATATGTCCTTAGAACACACCTTTAATCCCAAACAGTGAAGGTTAAGTTGGTCTGTAAAGGAAGCCCCAGGTTTGAAATTGAAGTCTAATTGAGTGGCAGACAAAGTGATGAAACAGAGAAAGATTTGACAGAATAAGATATCACCAACTAAAGGATCTTTACCAATACTATATCCAATAGGGAACTAATATCCAATATATACAAAGAACTCAAGAAGCTGGACTCAAGAAAATGAAATAACCCCATTAAAAATGGAGTACAGTGCTAAACAAAGAATTCTCAACTGAGAAATACCAAATGGCTGAGAAGCTCCTGAAAAAAATGTTCAACATTCTTAATCATCAGGGAAATGCAAATCAAAACAACCCTGAGATTCCATCTCACACCAGTCAGAATGGCTAAGATCAAAAATTCAGATCAAAAATCCAAACGCTGACACCATTGCATACACTAGCAAGATTTTATCGAAAGGACCCAGATGTAGCTGTCTCTTGTGAGACTATGCCGGGGCCTAGCAAACACAGAAGTGAATGCTCACAGTCAGCTATTGAATGGATCACAGGGCTCCCAATGGAGGAGCTAGAGAAAGTACCCAAGGAGCTAAAGGGATCTGCAACCCTATAGGTGGATCAACATTATGAACTAACCAGTACCCCGGAGCTCTTGACTCTAGCTGCATATGTATCAAAAGATGGCCTAGTCGGCCATCACTGGAAAGAGAGGCCCATTGGACACGCAAACTTTATATGCCCCAGAACAGGGGAACGCCAGGGCCAAAAAGGGGGAGTGGGCGGGTAGGGGAGTGGGGGTGGGTGGGTATGGGGGACTTTTGGTATAGCATTGGAAATGTAAATGAGCTAAATACCTAATTAAAAAAAATTAAAAAAAATTCAGGTGACAGCAGATGCTGACAAGGATGTGGAGAAAGATAAACTCCTTCATTGCTGGTGGGATTGCAAGCTGGTACAACCAATCTGGAAATCAGTCTCATGGTTCCTCAGAAAATTGGACATAGTACTACTGGGAGATCCAGCAATACCTCTCCTGGACATATACCCAGAAGATGTTCCAACTGGTAATAAGGACACATGCTCCACTATGTTCATAGCAGCCTTATTTATAATAGCCAGAAGCTGGAAAGAACCCATATGTCCCTCAACAGAGGAATGGATATAGAAAATGTGGTACATTTACACAATGGAGTACTCTCAGCAATTAAAAACAATGAATTTATGAAATTCTTAGGCAAATGGATATCATCCTGAGTGAGGTAACCCAATCACAAAAGAACACACATGATATGCACTCACTGATAAGGGGATATTAGTGCAGAAACTTGGAATACCCAAGATTCAATTTGAAAAACACATGAAACTCAAGAATAAGGAAGACCAAAGTGTGCATACTTTGTTCCTTCTTAGAATGGGGAACAAAATATCCATGGAAGGGATTACAGAGACAAAGTTTGGAGCTGAGACAGACCAAAGACCTTCCATTGAATGCCCCACCCAGGGATTCATCCCATAAACAACCACCAAACCCAGACACTATTGCACATGCCAGCAAGAGTTTACTGACAGGACCCTGATATAGCAGTCTCTTGTGAGGCTATGCCAGTGCAAGGTAAATATAGAAGTGGATGCTCATAGTCATTTATTGAATGGAATGCAGGGCCCCCAATGAAGGAGCTAGAGAAAGTACCCAAGGAGCTAAAAGGGTCTGCAACCCTATAGGAGGAACAACAATATTAACTAAACAGTACCCCCCAGAGCTTGTGTCTCTAGGTGGATATGTAGCATGGGATGGCCTGGTAGGCCATCAATGGGAGGAGAGGCCCTTGGTCTTGCAAAGATTATATGCCCCAGTACAGGGGAATGCCAGGGCCAGGAAGCAGGAGTGGGTGGTTTGGGGTTCAGGGTGGGGGGAGCAAGATTATAGGGGACTTTCAGGATAGCATTTGAAATATAAATGAAGAAAATGTCTAATAAAAAAAAGACATACCCAACTCTCATGGGAAGAGAGAGAAAAGGTAAGTTACTCCAGGGGCAGTGCAAAGAAGGAAAGAAGGAAGAAGGCAGTTATAAAGAGACAGGTTGCAGAGAAAGAACAAGCTAGACACAGTTAAAGACAGAATATAATATTAAAACTTGAAGATATTGAAGAGGTTTATGAGAAGTTTCTCTAAATATCATGTTAGGGAATGTAGGCAAGATAGAATACTACATAGTAAATTTGTAGATCAATAATGGACAGAAGCACACTAGAGTCTTCAGGACTAGAAGATACTAGTCTACCCACCTTGGGAACCAAGTTCTGATGGCATTGCCTTAAGGCCAGACTTTATGGTAGAGGTACCACCTCTCTTACTGGTATCACAGGCCAGGAACCTTGCCTGGTCACTGGCCTGTGTGTGAAATCAAGGAAGAGAAACTTCGGAGTTCCCAGTATACCCCAGCCTTGCTATAGAAAACCAATAAAGAAGATTTAGGGAAAAAAAGAGAAACTTTCTCAAGGCCAGCAATCCAAAATCCAAGCCCAGGCCTCCTAACTCCAAGGTTTCTGCCAGCAAAGACCCATTCATTATTCTTTAAAAACAGAACTCCACATACTGAGAGGATATCATCACTGTGGTCCCCTATCATGGTTGGGGGTCTCGTGGGTCTTGTGTCTGATGCAAAGCTTTGTTGATACTGAAACTCATAGTATCGTGTAGGTGGGGGCTCTGACATCTCTGGAGACAAGGCTGTCCAGTTCATGTTAGCAGACATGCATCTGAATAGTTCTAATGTCTTGGCTCTGGTAATAAAATCTTTTTACCTGCACAGGAGATAAACCATTTCCAGAGGTCTCACCAGCTTGCTTAGGGCTGCACAGCTGGTTGCTATAGAAGTGTCGCTTGAGTGAGATGGTGACTGGATAAGCAATGAGTGGATCATATGGACAGTATGTGCACAGCACTCGGGCCAGTGAGGACAGATGTGTGCACATCCATTCCTGGATCTCTACCTCACAGATCTCTTCCATGCAACCTAGCTTTGAGCCTTTACAGTGTTTTTCTCTTTAGAGATGGATGTAGAAGCTCTGGCTGCTTCTCTGAAAATTGAGATACCGAACACAAAAGTTATGCAGAGATGAGACAATCCATCTCTCCTGATTTAAGAAATCATAAAACTCTGGGCTCATATTTCATATCCTGTTTCCTGCTTGAATATGTCACAATACAGTAATATCAAAGTAGAGAAAAATGTAGAGGCTAAACTACCTCTCTCCTGGTTTTTCATCTCTCCTCTGCCTCCTTGAACTCCCCTCCCCTCCTCTGTCTCCCTGATTTCCCCTCCTCTCCTCTGCCTCCTTAAAAACACACATTGCTGTGCCATGTGTGCTAACCACACAGGAGAGACTTAATGAGAAAGAAGGTCCACGCTCCTTATCATCCTGATAGGGAAATTTTACACATTTATTCCCATGTTTGGCTTCTAAAAAAAAAGTTTGGCTTCTGACTTAGAACCATGCTACCCACCATGGTTTTTTAAAAGAATCATTTCAAGCCCTCCTCTCACAGGCTCACAATGGAAAATGGCCTCTGAGTTCAATCAAAAAGGCCCCTGTGAAGAAGCTCTGCAGTGCAGACAGAGGAGTCTCTGAGAGCCACCAGCAGGAGTAGCTCATGTGAAGTAAGATGCACACTGGCCACACTGAGACGATGCTTGTGCCCTCTGTAGTCAGCTTGGAGCATGAAACTTTCTCAGGCAGTGAACAGGTCATAAACAGATCAAGTGAGATGTCACTATGCTGGGACATTTCTGAGGTATGTTGGAGCTCTCGGTGAGCATTCTGAAATAAGGCTGAGCTCTGTATTCCTGACATTTGTCTTATTTCTTATCTCTTATCTCTTCCACTCATCTCTGTAGCAGTGTTCTCCATGGGGCTCTACACTCATCTTCCAGCACCTAGCTGTGTACTGGGGATCCAGGAAGCAGAACTCAGGTCTAAGAGATAAAAATACATCTGAGGACAGAAGAAACAACTTCTTTGGCTACATTCGGCTTGTTCTGCAGACCAAATGCAAACTGACCAAAGGAGAATATAGTGATATGTGGGGACAAGAAATTGAGTGAAGAAAGAGGCAAATGTGGGGCTGAAGTGATACTTTAAACTGCATGGCCAGGGAAGGCTTCTTGGGGGCAGCAACATTTAGTAGAGTTGACAATGAAATGAGCATGTGGGTTTTAACAGCATACAAAGAAAAGAATTTGCATTTAGGAGAAACGGCTGGTACAAAAGCTGTAGGGACAGCAAGGGAACTCAGATTGTGTGAGACACAGGGGAACTAGGTGCTATGAGCCTTGACAAGAGTCTCCATGTTGTTATAAGTGAAATGGAAATATACAAAAGCATGACAGGACTCAATACAAAACTTGCAGAATATTCTGGCTTTACAGAATGCCTATTATCATTAAAATACAAGGGTTTCATATTAAATTGCTATCATAATAGTTTCCCTAGACAGATGAGACTTTGTGATAAGAACTAATGCTCATTGGTACAGAAGATCTTGGTCTATGTTGTAACAAGTCCTGGCTATAATTGAATTTGTGAATGAGGCCTGGTGGAAGGTTAAGTCACTAGAGATGCTACTCTTGGAAGGAACTTGTAATAAAGTATAACTCTATTATAGTTCCATCTTTTCCCCTACTATGTGAGTTATACAGAGAGACGGCTCCCCCTCTCTGCTTGCTAACTTCCTGCTTCACCTTGAGATTTGTCTGCCTGTTCACACTGTTCTTATCTCTGCAGTATGTTGTAACACAATTGAGCGCTATCATTAATAGCTCATCTGGAAATTACACAGCCTTGAACTTTTAGACTCCAGGAATCTGAACTAAATAAATTAAATTCTTCATAATCACCCAGGCATGTTATACAAAACAAATAAACAAACAAACAACAAAACCACAGACCAATGCAAGGACTAATACATGGAGAAGCTATGAGGCAAGGAGGATATCACCAACCACACACTAGTTCCTGGCAAGGCTTCAACAGACAATCTATCTCCTTTCCAACTGTTCTAACTCAGACTTAGGGTGTAATATAACTCAATGCAACGGCCATGCTCACGTCTTCCTTCCAAGCCTCTTCAAATTGAGGACATCAACAAAGTAACAACTAAGCCCAGAAGTATCATGTTCTCTCCCATCACCTGGTGCCTAGATTATGGGCATCTCTGCATCTCATCAGCTTCATCTCATCTTAGTTATCTATTTAGAGGTGTATTAAAATCCTCTGTGCATGAGTGGTTAGTTAAAAAAGACACATGCTACCCTTATAGTGCCCCTTCCTAATGTGCCTCCTCTGCACATCAAATCCTCCCACTGCTAAATTCAGCTCACACTGGGTCTTTCAGAAAGCCTTCAGTCATTTAGCCAACATTATCAAATAATCTTATGTACACCTGATAAGACTTGAAGATGCAAGGAATACAATAATTTATGATTCTTTTTTTTTCCATTGAAGATGACACAGAATAGGGAAGAATGAGTGTGTTAAATATTATTGTAATAATCTTGTTAATAAAATGAAATTGTAGTAGGTACCATGAACCAATAATTGTCCCAAACACTAAGAACAACTTTTCTGTGAGGAAGGCATTAATACTTACTCCCTCCTCCCTGTGGCAGAGAAGAACCTGGAGCCTGATGAGATCTTACTGCTAAGAAGCAGAGGCAGGACTTGACCCAAGTCATCTGGTTTACACACCCCAAACCTGAAGCCGATGGGCACAGCACAGTGCACTGGCTTTTGAAGGAGAATTCAGTGCACTCTGCAACTCTGAACAAAGCATAGGTATTACTGTGTATGCTGAGCTAGGGATAGCAGACATGGTGCTCTCTACAGAGAAATGAGATACAGCTTGGCAGTTGTCACTGAACACTCATGTGATTATCCCTATTTGAGGGATCATGGGCTGACAAGGAAAGAAATGGTCCCTGTCTCCCATTCTCTCACAGGCAGACCCAGGACTTCAGCCTGGACCCTGTGGCTCTAAGACCTATTTCCAGAGCTGGAACATTTTCAGGATAGAGTCCCTGTTTCTCCTGCCCCTTGGGTTCTCTACTACTTTCAGGGAGGGACTGAGTCAAGGTCATCTCAGAGTGAAGATGCAGGTCAGGGGCTATTGGGATGTAGAAGAATGTGTGATGTGATTCTACAAACAAGATGGCAACGTCCTTGAAGAAAGGCCATGTGGGAATGGTTTCTGTTCCTCCGTTCCCTGATTCTCGTTTGATTGAGTCTAAGGACACTGATTTCATAAAAGATGGATGAAGAAATCAGAGGTTGAATGAATGAACCTTTGTCCTTATTTCCTTTTCCTAATGTTAGAAATCATGTGTAGGGACCTAAATAGTCAAAAATTCAAAATTTCTTTCTATATACCTTGAATTCATGCTAGATGGGTAGAATGTTGACACTCAAGGTCATAGAATCCAGGGATTATATACTATACTATACTATACTATACTATACTATACTATACTATACTATACTATACTATACTTCCAAGCAGCCCCTTCTTGATCCATGACCTATATAAATAAAGCTTGCTCTATCTTGGGCCCTTCATTTATGTGGGAAATACTAACTCATCAGTAAGTGCCAAAGGCAATTACTGATAGAAATGACCTACAATAAAATTAAAGAATATTGACAGGAGGCAAAAGAAAGTGCTACTGAGATTACCTCATGCTCCTCCCGCCTCACCTTTATCATATTTCAGCAGGTGCTATCACAGGTACTACAAAGAGAAAGGAGACACACTGGCTGCCATGCCTAGCCTATATCAAAATGCACAATTTCAAAGATCAAAAGAGTCAGGCTACTGCCCTATTTACTCTATGTCCTAGCTTTCCCAGTCAGAGCTGTAGTTTCTCCTTATATAAATGGTCATTTACTTGGATTGCTGGATTTTCTTCTGTGGTTTTTCGACATAAGTTTATTCAAATTATGTCTCAGCTGCTCTGGGGTCAGGTTCTCACTCTGGTAGCTGTTGGTAATGAACTCTGAGAATCCCTACCCTGTCTTCAGAGCACCTGGAGGTTTCGGGGTGGGGGAGCATGGGGAGGCACTGAGATTCTACAAAGGGAATCTGGATATACTGCCTGTGGCTCAGCCTTGTATTAAGGGGATTGAGACTGTACATGGAACTGATACCAGTGGGTAATTGAGTCTCTGGGGATCCTGGAAGTAACTTTAAGACTCTAGTTTCTTCCAATCCTGTAGGGGAAAACTCGATATTTTATCCCTCCTTGAGCCTTTGAACTGTTCTCACCACAGGAAAGAAGAATGCACATGCTGGCCTTCCCTGCTCATGGCATTTCCTCCTGGACTACACAGGATTCCATCCTTTGATGGTCTTTGTACAGTGCACTGAAGGGTAAACATGCTTTAGTCCTGGGAGATTTCCACCAACCAAAGCCACTATTTATAGTGTTGTCACAAGTCACAAGTCACAAGTCAGGAGCAACAACTTTGAGGGACAGCCTCAGAGAATGACATTCATGCCTTGGGGAATGTGCTGGGTGACTTTGAGTAAATTATTTTCTTGTTCTGGATGCCATTCTTCTCTGTCCAGATGAGGCAGATACTATTACTATGGGATTTGCTGCCCTGGCCAGCTAAGATTCTACCTTTCTGCCACCCCAACAGTCACTATTGGCTTCCCTAATAAGAGGTCTCAAAGGTACAATCAGAGTAGATATTGCCAACAATTACTGAGTACTCCAAGAGGGTTCAGCACTGATTTAAAATCTCCATATGTGCAGTCATTTAAGACCTATACAAGCCCCAGACATCTACTGTGGCTGTCATACAGATGAGGAAAGTTGGTCACAGGACAGATGTACAACTGGCCAAAAGACATTTAGCCAGGACCACAGTGCTTGTAATTCCAATCCATTATAAGCCACATCCCCAGATCTCTCATCACTGAGAAGGCTAAGCATCATCGGACCTGGTATGCAGAAGAGAAAACTTTATCTCTCAGGTGCCAAGAAGACACAGCTGCCTAGTTATAAAAATGAAGGAAGCATCTACATGGTCAACATCTCCATTCTAGGCAAACTCTCTTTAATCAACAAGGATACAAAAAGTAATACTTGTCAAACTAAAAATAGAAATTTAAAGTTTAAAACGTGGAAACAACCCATCATTACTATTATTTCGAGGCATGCCAAGAAAAGAGAGACATGATGATTTTTATTGTTATGATTGTTATATGAACATTTTATTTGTTCAATAAACAAATTCAAATAAGATCAAGAAGAGGTGAGGGCCTCTGCTGTGTGGATGTTGTTATCGTTCTACTAACGGAGTGTATGGAGTGTATTCAGTTGGGAATTCTGGACACAAAGTTACTAACAGTTGCATACTCGGTCTCAGAAATCTCATTCCTTGGTACTTATCCTAAATGGTCTGTGATTGTGTGTAGTTACTTAGCTATAATTTCACCACAGAATTTGTAATGTCAAGAATATAAAAACATTAACGTCCTCAAATAAGAGTCTGGATATAAATTGAAGTAATATACAAATTTAAAACTTTAATAAATGACCCAGAGTGATGCTGATGTCATTAATGTACAAGACAGTGACACAGATTTTCCATATTTGTGACTCATTTGAAAGAAAGCATAAAAAGCTAATTTCAAATACTAGCAGCAATTTTGAGTGTGTGAACTGCAAATGATCTTAATGTGTATGCATTCCACTTGAAATCAGGATGCAAACACAACAAATGCTATTTTTTTAAAAGAAAAGCATTAGTAGGAGGACAGCCAGAAGGAGGATCCTGGGAGTCAGTTGATGGCAAGGTGATGACTGTCGGGTTGGCATGTGTAAGTGTCTAAAGTGCTCCAGTAGCTGCTGGGAGGCCACCTAGATATGTTGGGAACCTGAACTAAGCATACCAGAGTGACCATGACACCCAAAATATTACTCAGATTGAAAATACGCAGCTATAAACATCATTACTTTGTTAATTCCTGTACAGTGTCAACAATCAAGATAGGACAATAGGTAGTCTGAGTAAATATTCTTTCAACATTACTGAGTAAGCATTTTCAAACACTGACCATATTGTAACCCGTATTTAATTGCTTTATTAATTCATGCACAGTACATCATCTTTCTCCACCTCTTAAATATAAGCCCCATGAGGATAAGAGTCAATGGTTTATTTCCTAATAGATTTCCTAATAGAATCTAAACCAGGCATACTATAGGTTCTCACTTTTTACATGCCCAGTAAAGAACTCCAGAAAGCTGTGACCATTCTCAAATGTCTAATCGCATTCTTGAGAATTTTAGAATAAAGTACAGCTGAATAGAGGATTACCTTGTCTCTTTACTGCTGCTGCACACTACAAATCTCCACCTAAAGAGACCCAGGCCTATCCCTGCAACTTACATAGGGAGATAGAAGGTGACATTCTTTACAAAGCTCCAGGGCTTTGCAGGCTGTGGTAGAGCAAACCTTAGGGATCCAAGAGGGGGCTTGGCAAAAGAAACTCCCAGGAAGATGGCCACAGGCTGTGCAAACCCTTCTAAGCTAACATACTTGTCCAGAGATTTGCCATGGATGGTGGTCACCATGTGTGGTAAGAACAGACACCCTGCTGGTCAAGATAAAATGAAGACATTTGTGAAGGGAAGGTCCAGACCTGGGTTCTGAAAGATCCTGGCAGAATGTAAAAGGACACAGAAGCCCTGAAATTGGCAAGATAGACGTCAGTGTTAGCAGAACTAGCTTCATTGATTTAGAAAAATAGAGGTGCACAATGCTCTGGCCACTCCTTAAACCTGTGTGTCTGCCATTGTTCTGACCAGGTGTGTGCCCATTGCTGCACCTTCATTAGACTCTTTCCTTGTACCCCTCCCATACCCATTTCTTGAGAATAGACATTGTTTAGATCTGGAAATCCCCTAATCTCCCCCTTCTCCTTTCCCCCCTGAGGGCCTATAAAAACTGGGAACTCTTTCCCCTCGAGGTCGACTCCTCTACCCCTGCGTGGGATATGAGTCATCCCCAGAGCTCTGTCTTTCCCCGAATAAAGCCTCATGTGGTTTGCAACAAGCTCGGTCTGTCGTGAGTTCTTGGGTGTCCGCTATTGTCCTGAGGCCTGAGGAAGGGGCTCCTCTCGGAGTCTTTCAGTTCCATGTGGGTTTTGTCACTTCCCAGGCATGTGGCCTTGAACAAGTCATCTCAGTTCTCTAGACATCAGCTTCTTCTCCTGTAAAATAAAGATAAGGAAAACTGTTCTTCCAAACTGGGATGAGAAGGGGTGAACTCCAATTTGAATTGGAGATATAAAAGTATTCAGATTTTTATACATAGTCACAAAAATAATGTTGGGAATAAACAAGGCCTTTGTCTCCTTCCCAGAAGCCTCTGTAAATATTTATCCATTAAGATCCTGAGGTTTTGACCTACATGTTGGGTGAAGCAATTGATGAGAAGTGTACAGTCTCAGGAGGGCTGACCTAGTAGTGCTTCTCAACCTTCCTAATGCTATGACCGTTTAATACAGTTCCTCATGTTGTGGGGACCCCAAACTATCAAATTATTTTATTGCTATTTCATAACTATATTTTTGTTACTGTTATGAATCATAATTCAAATATCTGATATGCAGGATATGTGATATGCAGGATATCTGATATGCTATCTTGTGAAAGGGTTGTTTGACTTCCTGAAATGGTTCAGACCCACAGATTGAGAACCACTGTTGTAAAGAAAGGACCATGGGCATGCTTGATTGACTTTTGAGAAGGAAGTTATAAACCAGGAGAGATATGGAAAGAATACAGAAGTTGGAAGGAATGACGTCTTTTGTTGGTATTACCAAGGAGGACCTCTGACTTACAGCTGAGGGAAGAGTAATAACAGGAGATGAAAAAGGAGCAGAAATCATGAAGAATAAGATTTAAGTGTAAAAGTCTAGAGATAGCATAACACAGGGCCATTCTGGGAAGGGTGAATGGCATGTGAATATTACTAGGTAAAGTCCAAGGGAAGTAGATAAAAATCTTGGGTTATTGGGTGTGTGTCAGGAAGAATACAGGCTGGAGGACAAGTCTTTATTTAGTGGGCAAATAAGTAAGATAAATAGATATGGGATCAATAATCCAATAAGGTTCTACAATATTCTTCTCCTGACTCTGGACTTTGTCATCCAGAGTGCAAGAGACTGGTCATCAGGTGATGGGGTAAACATTGGCTCCATTCTTGCTCAACAGATAGTTCTGCCTCCTCTCCCTGCAGCTTAACCCCTGTCCTCATTCTAGCTGCTGTGAAACTGGAATGAATGGCCTTGAACCACCTTCAGGAGGCAGGAGGCTATCCATACATTAGCTCATGGCTACTATCGGTAAACCCTGTTTGCTCTCAAAAGCACATTTTGGACATGATCTTAATCCCTAATTCTCCAACACTTTGCAGCAAGCTATCTCATCCAAAATACATGGTCAGAAAGGAAAAGACTAATCTAGATTTCTCTACCAGAAAAATTGCCAATGAAACACCCAAGTATAAAAGGGAGTATAACTTCCAAATCTTTTGCATCAATAAACCAATTCCAAACTGCGTACAGTAAGTCTGATCCTGTTATTGATGTTTAATGAACAATAGGAAAATCAAGGAGGCTTTATGGAAGTTATGCATAGATAGACTCCAATTACACATATTTTCACATGATTTTTTTTTTAACTTCAAGATCATGAGTTTACCACTGGAGTAACCTCATAGTAATTTGGGGAGCATTTTTATAGCAAGAATAGCTAATAACACTATAACTGTGGAAAGTCACATGATAAAGCCTTGTTCATCTTTTTTTAGTAATTAAGGGCAAACTTCATGCCTGCTCTTTTGCTTTTACCTTACCATTCTCACTGGGATAGCTTTCTTGAAAAGCATGTGTATTAAAATATTCATTGTCAGGAGCCATAATGGGACAAGCAAATAACTAGCAAGTGATCTTCCTGAGATGGTCTGCCTTGGATTATTATATAATCTGTGACAGATTCATTCTTATTAGGCAAGGCTGTAAGAGGATTCGTTTTAGGAAAGATTCCTGCTATTAATATGCTTTTCCTGTTATTATTAAACATATATAACAATAACTAGGGATTAGCCTTTGGGGAGCAGATTTATGAAGATGCACTGTCTACTAGTGATGCTATATAGACAAATAGATGACTTCTAAAGTCGTAATGATGATCTTATAAGAATTCCTAAAATTGGGGCATTGAATACCCTCAGGCCCAAGGGCCTCTCCTCCCACTGATGTCCAACAAGGCCATCCTCTGCCACATATGAGGCCAGCACCATGTGTTGCTCCATGTGTATTCTTTGGTTGGTGGTCCAGTCCCTGGGAGCTCTGAGGGTTCTGGTCTGTTGACACTACTGTTCTCTCCATTGGGCTGCAAACCCCCTCAGCTCCTTCAGTCCCTACTCCAACTCCTCCATCAGGGAACCCCATGCTTGGTCCAATGGTTGGCTGTGAGCTTCCACCTCTGTATGTCAGACTCTGGCAGAACCTCTCAGGAGACAGCCATATCAGGCTTCCATCAGCAAGAACTCTCTAGCATTCACAATATCTGGTTTTTTTGACTATATATGGGATGGGTGTGTATGATATTCAAGAGCCAGTATGTGAATGGAGGAAAATACAAAGTTAAACCCAGGGAAAGTTACAGATGGGAGTGGCACACCTACCAGAGTGGTAGAACAAGAAAAAGGGGACAATACCAGGAAATCCCAGAAAGATGCAGGGACTCACAGGGAGAAGGGTCCATGCTGAGCAGAAATCACCAGGCATGGTCTGTGGTGGCTATCTACCCAGATGAAGTGGGCAGGAGCTAGGGTGTTGGATAGAAAAGTGAACATGTGGGATGGAGTCATGAACAGAAGTGCAGCAATTGACATTGTACAACATGACCTGTGCACATATTAACCACCTACTGTGTGCCTGATGCATATTTTCAGTGCTTTTATTTCATAGAACTTCATTGGGTAGTTGATGATTTTAGTGTCTTGCTAAGTCTTTCATTATCAGTCCAGAAGTAGGCTAAGAATCAAGAAGAAAATAAAATGACCTCTTTTGTTTCTTCATGCTTCATTTTGTTGCCCTCCTGTGCCAGACAGCTGTAGTTGGGGTCTTATGCATTTGCTATCCACTCCATCTTCAGAATCTGGGGCTGGCTGAATCTGCCTGTTCCAGGCTCAAGTCCAAGCCCATAGGACAGGAACCTTTGAAAGATAGAACCTGCTTTTTCATGGCTTAACATCTCCACTGACCTGTGCTCAAGACAAAGAATGGTAAGCATGCAACCAGATATTTGTACTCACTCATGAAAATAGGGAGAGAAAGCAGGACCAAAGCCCAAAGCCACACCATCAAAGGACAGTAGCTTGGGGGTCCATTGGGGTATCTGGTGCTGGGAGGAAATGTACTCGCTCTGCCATGTAGCTATAGACTTACTCCTGACATTGCCGCTACTGAGACCAATTATATCATCTAAAGTGATAGACAGTCTCCCAACTTCTCAGGAGCTCTCTGGATGCCTAATGGCAACACTAAGCCACACCTATATACAATTTTCTCTCTTTTGTTTGAGCAGTCATTACTCAACTCTTAGATTACAACCATTATTCAACTTTCAAATCACAGAGATCCACAGTTACCCAATCTTTACCAGCCTAAAAATTTCTTCCTGTAGCATTCTAATCTCCATGCACTGTGAACATCCAAAGGCTGAGAACAGTGAGCAGATGCTTTCAGGCTGTGAAAATACTATACCCTCAGAAGAGGCTAAGAAACTGTAGAGCAAATCAGGGTCTCACAATATCTCATCTCTGGAATTTGGACACACTTTATTTGTATTTCTGGACCTGTGTTTTCTCAAGTTCTAGGCTCTGGTATTTGGAAGAAATCTCATACTTAATCTAGTTCCCTTCTGATACCTAACTTGCCTTCATAATATTCCTGTTGAGTGTCCTGCCTGCTACTGGGCGCCTGCTTGTTCTTGAGGTCACTTGTCTTGAAGAGCTGGAATTTGGGGAGAGAAGGTTCCCACAGGAACCAATTCGATCTCCTCATAGTCTAGTCACAATGTTAAAAGTCGGAAGAGAAAGATGTCAGCCTTCTCACAAACTCCTCAGAGTAACTTCAGACCTCTCAGGGAAGAACTGAAGGCCAGAAAAACCTGTGTACTTATTACTGTTTACATTGCCATAATCAAATGACTGACAAAGGTAGGGTTTCTTTTGCTTCACAGTCTGGGGGTGTAGCCCAGCGGGAGATAAGACATCTAAGGTCTTAAACATGCATCTGAATTTTTCCATGAGCACTTGACAATATACATAGAGAAGTCTGTAGTGTTCCTTCAATATGCAGTTCCAGTAGCTTTCAAACTCTCATATTCGTCTCTCACTTCATCTCTAGAACGTTATGAAATGTTAGTATTGTTCTCCTTGATGCTGGATGATGTCTCCCATCGGAGGTATAAGAAAAGCCTAAATTCAAAACCTGTTTTTTTCTGCAACATGTTTCTTTTCTCTTTGATTTCAAAGTAACTGTTTTGCCAAGGTACTTCTTGTGAAAGATCTTTTTTTATGAATTCTGTCTCCTTTCTCTCCCTTTTTTGTTTCTCTCTCCCTTCCCCCACCTCTTACTCTCTTTCTGGGATACATGCATTTATAGTCAGTCTAAAACACAAATACTTATTTGACCATATAAAGAACATTTATTCTCTAAATTAAAGACATAAATACAACATTTCCCTTCCCTGGGCTCTGCCTATATCTATGACAAAGTTCTTCAGGATCCTCCAAGATCCATCTTGGATTTACATACACTGTTAGTGGAAGAACCATATCTTGGCTTCTCTGGTATAAGCCTGGCAGAGCTTTGCATTCACAGCTCATTGTGGTATGGCTGGGGTTGTTTCTTGGCAAGGGACTGTGTCCAGAAAGTCACTTCCTCTTCCTTCAGTCTCTGGGCTTGCTGGGTGGTGCCACCAATATGAAGATATCCTTCTTTCTGATCATACTTTGGCCAATGAGGCAGCCCTTTGCCATTAGGGTTCCTGGGAACAGAATCAAATAGAATTCCTCAAAGCTACTCTGTGATCTCTGCATTTATAATGAGATTTATAGTGATTCCAGGATTATCTGTGCCCAGCCATCTGTACATCATAGGAGATTGGGAGAAACAATGTAAGAACAATAGTTTGAAGTGACTGAATTTGAGTTTATCACTAAACTTTAAAAACTACTCTTCATGCCAATGAAGACCTTGAAGGTCTGGTCTTGTCCAATACCCCAGTCCCATCTTTGCCACCATACTTACCCATTCCGAGCAAAGTTGGCCCAGAATTTCATCACCATCTTGCTGAGATTGATCTCCTCTTCGGAGGCACCCTCTGTGAGAAAGGGTGGGGGGGAGGTAGTTAAAAACCCATCAGTGCTAAAAGCATAGCTCTTGAGCCCACCACCTGCAGAACTCAGGGTACTGTTTAGATAGGCAGAACTCTTAACCCATTCTATACAGACAGTCAAAAGTCTACAGAGTCCTGGTTAACTGGTGCACATTTTCAGACTGAGGGGAACTGATCTAGGATTTATCAGTGGAATGCAACACATCCAATACTGCCTTCATATTCCACGCCCATCCATTCATTCTTCCACACTCAGGGTAGAAATGTCACACCATGGAGTTTCCTCTACCCCATATTGTTGATTCTTAGGTCTTTTCTTAGTCTTGTAAACATGTGAGTGTTGAAAAATATAAAAATGTGGATGTGCTAAGTCTTCATTTAACTGGGAGCTTCCCATGACTACTGATGTGCCCTGAAAAGCTACAGAGTGGATTAGGAGCCATGTGCAATTTCTGAAAGTCATAGGTTTAGAAGGGTTTTCTCCAAATATTAACTGTGTTAGAGTGTCATAATGTATTATAAACAATAATATAGATAAAAATTCACATACACATATATTAAATATCTACATAGATTGATAGACATACTTTGGTGGTTTGAATATGGTTGGCCCAGAGACTGACACTATTAGGAGGTGTAGCCTTGTTGGAGGAAGTATGTCACTGTGGAAGTGGGCAATTAGACCCTCCTTCTAACCGTGTGAAAGCTGGTCTCCTATGTTTGCCTTTAAAACAAGATGTTGAAATCTTAGGTCCTCCTGTGCCATGTTTGCCTGGGTGCTGCCATGCTCCTGCCTTGATGATAACAGACTGAACCTCTGAACCTGTACTCTAGCCCTAATTAAATGTTGTCCTTATAAAAGTTGCTTTGGTCATGGTGTCTGTTCACAGCAGTAAAACCCTAACCAAAACACATACTAATATATACCACATATATATGTGAATCTGATTCATAATTAGCATCAATTCTGACCTTACCTTCAGTCATGTTCTGGTATGTTATTTTGAGTATAAGTTCAAGAATGGGATTCTTGTCATCAAGTGGCCTATGTATGATATTCAACATCTCAACCTCTTGTTAATGGTCAGGATTGTGAAAGAAGTTATGCTGGGGAGTCAGTAATATATATTCTTCTTCATGTATGTTAGGCCAGGAGAAAGAGTAGCCATATCCATGCATACCTCACCCCAATATACTGACTTAAGATATTAACATCAAGACTGGAGAAACTTGTTCAAGAATACCAAACCAAGGCTGGAGTCCAGACCTATTAATTCTACACATATACCAGCAAAGAGCTATTACCTCTTAAAATTGGAGCACCGAAGACAGAGTAGACATCATCTGCATGGTCTCCTACTACATTCTTGGGTCTTTGGGGTGATGAGAAGCTTGGGTAGTATTGATACTCATACATGTAGGTGGGAGCTCCAGTGTCTGAAAAGACATGAATTCATAACAGTTCATGTTATTTGACAAACACCTAGATAGAATCAAGGCTCCTACCTTCAAAGGAAACCCCTGTTCATAAGCACATCAGAAATCATCTTCAAGAAAGCCCATTGATTTGCTAACATATGCATAGTTAACCAAAATTAAAATGATATCTGAGTCTTATGTTAATGTAATTAAAATGAATACATACGATGAACCTGGTAAATATGTTCTATGGGTGTTAACGATAACACACTAGTGTTTGTTCATTTCAAGATCTACGACACACTGAATGTCTTCATTCAGCCTGGCTTTGAAAATTCCTAGAGACTGAACCAAATCTAAGTGTGTGTGACAATAATATTATCTATTTCTTAGTAGATTGCTCTTGAAGTTATCAGGTGAGTAGGTGGACTCCGGTATGGAACTCTCCAGCACTTTGCTTTATTCTCCTCCTTCCTCATTTCCTCCCTCCCTCTAGCTGGAACTTCCTTCTCCAATAAACCACTCTGCATTTATGTCACATGTGTTTTATTACACTTTCTTACCCCTCCCCTCCCTTCATCTCTCTCTCTCTCTCTCTCTCTCTCTCTCTCTCTCTCTCTCTCTGTCTGTCTCTCTCTCCAGCAAGCTACTAATTTATTCTATATAATCAACATAGATTTTAAGCTGGGTGGTGGTGGCACATGTCTTTAATCCCAGCACTTGGGAGGCAGAGACAGGTGGATTTCGGAGTTTGAGGCCAGTCTGGTCTACAAAGTGAGTTCCAGGAAAGCCAGGGCTATACAGAGAAACCCTGTCTCGAAAAACAAACAAACAAACAAACAACCCATAGATTTTAGCCCAGAAGCAAAAAATACACTGAGACTTTAGGTTTTTGGTTACTGAACTAATGAGTATTTGTTGAGTAGATGTCAGACACTCCCCTGTAGAGTGGAAGTACAGTAGTGAGCAAAAGAGACAAGATGCTGTTTAATGATGTCTTCTTATCTCATGCTCCCCTTTCTAGTTACACACACAAAGATACAGACACAGAAACATACATACAGAGAGACACATACATGTACACACACAGGCACACACACACACACACACACACACACACACACACACACACACACACACCACACCACACACAATCTAGGCTCCACATGTGACAGAAAAGTGCTATTTGTTTTTCTGAGTCTGAATGCTTTCTTATGATAGAAATCATAAAGTTTTCCATCCATTTCCCTCAACTTCTGTCATTTTATTTTTCTTTATGGCTGAGGAAAATTCCATTGTGTGTATACTATATTTCTTTTAGCCATGCATTTGTTGAAAAACACAGAGGACAGCTCCATGCCTTAACTATCGTGAACAACACGGTAATAAACATGGGCGAGTAAGTACCTCTGTGATAGAAATCACTTAAGCACAAACTTGTTCAGAGATGTATCTTTTGTGTATTAGTAAGGCTGTCCTAAAGAAATAGGGCATTCAGAAATGAAGAACACTATATAAACAAAAGCTTATGGCATGAATTACCTCTAGACCGGCCTTGGAAAAATGATTGAATTCTTTAAAGTGAAACAGAAAGATACTAGTGATTAACAGGAAGCATGAGAGCACAGATATCAAAGGTACAAATTAATACCATAACGGTCTTCAGACCCTGGGGGACTGTAACGACGGTGTCAGACTGTATCCTCAGGCCACTCAAGTTCTGCAATGATGGTGTGAGAGACTCTGTGTCCTCGGTTCCTAGGGTAACAGTGAAAATAGCACCAACAAATGCAGCTGAGAAGAATGAGCAGCAGCTCAAAGAAAGTGTCATTAACAAAAAATGGAAATTCTGATGTCAAGGGTGTAAATTGCATATAGCATAGACAAAGTGTCGGGCTCCTATATGCGAACAAGGGCAAACTGTTACCAGCTTTAGGTGGGCTGCTGTGTGTAAGAGATTCTTGATTGTAAGCACAAGGCAATTACATGTAAAAATTAGGAAGGAGCACAAAGTCAAAGCAGAAAAGACTCTAAGCATTCCACCATGGAGAACCATCAAGCCTCAAAGGAGGGCAGCCAGATAGATAGAAACAAAATGATATTTTTAGAACAACAACAACAGCAAATCTCAAGAAAATAACACTCTTAAGTCTTTGCTTATCAATAACTTTCTCCAAGGTACTCAAAAAAGAGAGACTTGCCTCACTTTAAAGCATTTTGTATCTTCTGAAGGTGAAGGAACAGGAAGAGATATTATACAAGGATAGAAATATCACAGAGGAGAGGTAGCTACAGTTGTATGAAATGATAAAGTTCCAGCCAAAACTGTAAAGGCAGAGAAATAAAGATATTACATGCTGAATTCATGGGTTGATCTTAGGGAAGATAAAGATTTATATATAATAACAGGATGGAACTTCAATATCCCCACTCTTAAAACTGGGTAGATCATTCCCATAGGAAAAAAATCAAGAAACACCAGGCTCAAGTGGCTTAGGGAAAAAACATATAAATATTTCAGCAAAAGTGTACAGATTATGCCAACCAATTTCAACACAAGACTGATGTTTTTTAAACTCCTACACTACATTCTTCAGAAATATATTTCACATGAAGGCACAAGAAAATCTTCATTAAGGTTAACAGGAATGAAATTATAGCAAATATCTTTTCGGAAAGGAATAGAGAAAACCAAAATCAGAAGAAAGATGAGTTTTATAATTTTCTTTAATTATAAAAGTTAAAATATTTATGATCAAGTCAGAGAAGTCAGAGAAGTCAGAGAAGTAGGCAAGTAAAGAACAGATCAGAAACAACTTGTGAAGATTTGGAAAATGTTTTACTAGTGAATGCTGGCCTAGTGTACTGGAGGAAGTAGGGTCAACCCCCAGGACCACACACACAGATTCACAGATTCACAGATTCACAGATTCACACACACACACACACACACACACACACACACAGAGAGAGAGAGAGAGAGAGAGAGAGAGAGAGAGAGAGAGAGAGAGAGAGAGAGTGAGAGAGAGAGAGATTCACAGATTCACAGACACACACAGTCACAGATTCACAGACACACACACAGAGACAGAGACACACAGAGACACAGAGACACACAGAGAGACAGAGAGGCAGAGACAAAGACCAACGAATAAGCAGGCAGCAAGGAGAGTGATTTATGAAACTATAAAAATGTACAAAATGTCTGCCTTTGGACCTTTGCCTGCCTGCTGGGAGTAGAGGAGGCCAGGGTAGAGTTCAGGGATCTGAGAGAAGTTCCAGGAAATGATTCACAAGCTTCCATCCCCTGTATGCCAGAACAGCAAGGACACTGCAGTTACAGAGGCAATAGCCCCCTACTCGCCCTTCTGTGTGGAGCCTGCTAGAGCAATCCCATTCAGAATCCAAATGACATCCTTCAGCAAAACAGACTGAGCAATCTTAACATTCATACTGGAGCACAAGAAACGCCGGATAGATAAAGCAATGTTGACTAGTAGGAATACTGTTGCTGGAGGTATTGCGATATCTGATATCAAGATAGCCTTCAGAACCATAGCATTGAAAGTAGAAAGGTACAGAAAGAGATACATGGATGGATGAGATAGAATAGAGGACCCAGATACAATACTGCATGACTACAAACACCTGACTTTACAAAAGTCCCCCAAAACACACATGCTAGGAAAACTGGGTATCTCTATGTTAAAGAATGAAGTTTGATCCTTATTTCTCAGCTTGCACAAGAACAACTCCCAATGGGTGAAGGTCTTCAACATAAGATTTGAAACAGTGAAACAGCTAGAAGAAAAAGTAGAGTACACAAGTCAAGGTGTAAAGACAGGACTTTCTTTCTGAATAAGATTGTAATTGTTGAAAGAATAAGCCTAGTAATCAACAAATGAGATTTAATAAAATTAAAAATAGATTTTGTACAGCAAAGGAAACCTCAGTCAACTGAAGAAGCAGCCTATACAATGGGTGGGGGAACTCTGCCATTTGTATCTGACAGAGAATTAATACCTAGAATATACAAAAAAAAAAAAACTAAGAAACTAAATATCAAGAAAGTAAACACAATAAAAAATAGGCCATGGAACTGAAATCTTGTTGTGTTACAAACGATGATCTTGACCTTCTGCTCCTCCTGCCTCTTATCTTTGCTGATGCCTGCATCTTTATTGATGGTCTAAAGGCAGCCAGCAATAAAGAAAGCATTCAAGCTCAACATTAAAAAAAAAAAACTCTAATACTATATAGTTCAAGTGGTAAGATTGAAGGTATATGCCCTACCCCAGTATGTAGGATGCTGGGGATTGAACCCACGGCTTTGTGCATGCTAGGCAAGCA
The DNA here is from genome assembly GCF_000001635.26 of Mus musculus. Classification (NCBI taxonomy): domain Eukaryota; kingdom Metazoa; phylum Chordata; class Mammalia; order Rodentia; family Muridae; genus Mus; species Mus musculus. The sequence goes on from NC_000074.6 coordinate 93,262,721, forward strand.
TTCCAGCAGCTAATATGAACATCCTACACATCCCTGGCATTGTTTACTGCTATCAACTACCAAGTAAACTATTTGCATTTGCACCTCATCCTCAGAGTTTATTGATTAGAAAACAAAACAAAGCAGGACCTCTGCTGAATCAGACTTGCACACTGACTATAAGAACTTTCCACATCTGTCTATCCTAGGGAGTATGCAGGTTAGAGGCCATAGCAGGTGAATCTTCGTCGCTCTCCTGTCCAACTTCTGGGACTCACCTCTGTGGCCACGGGACACAATCACCGATGGAACACCAAATGCCACATCCCCCATTGCGTCGAGAACTCCCTCTCTGATCTGATCAGGGTCATCACTACCTTTTGTGTACTTCTCAACAGCAACTGGAATAATATCCTCTGGTATGCCCTGAAATAGATGTCAAAAGTGATCACCAGTCTCTCCCACGGGTTGAGACCTCATTGAGCCTGACCCTCCTATGACCTGTGTAAATCCTTCCTGGTATGATGCAGTGAGAGACATTAAATTGATCTGTAATTTGGCCCAATCCCTCCAAACATCTGTATTTCTCAGCCAGTGGCCATGGATCCCTAGATGCTTACAGTCATGGAAGCAAATTGCTCCAGGAGTGCAATGGCTTTCTTCTTGTCCAATTTTACATCAGCTGGTAGAAATCCCGTCATCTATTGAAAAAGTAATTAAGCATTTGTGAGTCCTCAGGAATGAACGGAAAGAGAAAATCGAGAAAGCCATCCTCTTACTGTGGGATGAAGGCTCTAGCTATTCATCCAGTGAGTTGGGCTCTCATGAGTTTGACAAAAAGAAATTAATGAAGCAAATGTTTTATACAGAGAAATTCAAGGAAGAAACTGAAGGCACCCTACATACTTGCTTATGTCTGGGAACAAGATCCCTAGAAAACACTTATTCAAAGTTAGAGCAGAAGCAAAAAGTTCAGAGATAGAAGCACAGGTCATACCCTTCCCTACAAGCTCAGTTCCTGATGTTTGGGTCCAGGATTTGCCTCACAAACCATGAGAATACTCAGTCAAACAGAAATAGTTTACTGAGATATGCCCCAGGACTAATTGACCAGGGCCACAGTTCAGAGTTGGGAACTGAACCATGACCCCCAGTTAGGATCCAACAGTGCTTTTTAAGTCTGAGATCTACAAACATCTGCGCAAGTTATTCCATCAATCAGGATTTAGGGATAGGGAGAGTTCCTTAGGAACATGTCTTTGTATCATTCTCTCGTTGGTTGGGGTATTCAACAATGGCAGGGAACTTGCCTTGTCCAATATTCATGTCTTAACTTGTCTACCAGGATGGGACTTGTCTTGTAACATTCATGTCTAAACTTAACAACCAGGAGAAGGTCTTGGGAACTTAAACTTTACTTAACTGGTACTAAAAATGGAAGCCTTATCTTAAATAGTTTCTTATATCTCTTATGTTGGGGTCCAATCCCAGGGGTAGCTTATACCATAGCAGCTTATACACAGGGACAACAAATGCTGCTGGTGGTTGGTTCAGGTCCAAGCTTATTGTGGGTAACTATAGAACATGATTTTATTGACCTCTATTATGATTGGTTTCCAAGGGCACAGAATATGATAGAATATGTAATCAATTTGGCATTATAACATTTCCTATTAACAGTGGAAACATATGGGAAAGTTTCCTTGTAATGGTGGGCTAGCCAGATAACAGTTAACTAGGCCTTAACAATTTATCTAGGACTTAACAGTCCACCTAGGCCTTAATATTTTACCTAGGTTTTAACAGCTGAATCAACAGCTATGCCTATGCTCTTTGATCTCTGAAATCCTTCTGCAGAGGGAGAGAGCAGTAGAACTCTCGGCTGGAAATGATCCCCTTCAAATGTCTGTGCTTGACTCTGATGACAGAATAAGGCACTTCATAAGATACATGTAACCCTATAAAAGTCTACTTGAGAAAGTTGAATAGTTTTTTGTGAATATCCTCTTTCTTCCAGCAAAACAACAAAATATTGTTGAGAAATCTGCCCCTGAACTGTCCCCTGTCTTAGAGCTAGAACTATACAAAATCCTCAGCCATCATCCAATCACTTCTTTCATTTTTGAAATGTAAAGCATCAAAACCAAACTTTTAGTTCAAGAGTTTAAAGGTAAATCTAAAAGTATTATCCACAATTTGGGACAAAGGTTTGGGAAGCTAACTGTTGTTCCTTCTTTCAGTCCCTGGGAAAGACAGAGACCTGACTCCTTACTTCACCTCAGACCTCTGCCTATTGTCATGAAGAGGAGTCTTTCTCTTCTTCCTACATCCTGGAGATGTAAGTGTGTGAACTCAGCAGCATCATACCAAAGAACCTTGCAGAGTTTTCAACAGTCTGAAGATGCCTCCTGCTTTGTGGTCAGGGAGTTAGTTCAGACAATAACTTTAGCATTGTATCCCTGCTGTCCTATTACTGATTAAAATATGCCCTTTATTTTATTTTATTTTATTTTATTTTATTTTATTTTATTTTATTTACTATTGGCAGTGTTTAAAAGAATCTATTTCTCCTCCATTCAAAATCAACAACAACTCAGAAAGCCATTTCTTTGAAAAGTGGCACTGAGCTCCTGAGAATCTCTGTGGAGATCCACAGGATCCAAGAGTCCAGGCACAAGGAGGAGATAGATGTACCTCAGCCCAGCTCTGCTGAACTCCCAGCCCCTCCTCACTTTTTACTTGATTTTGGTTATTCAGGCTACAAAATGGTTACACCAACAGACCCACAGACCCTTGTCTAGCTCAAGAATTTCATTATTCATTAAGAAAAGGCAAGCAATTGGTATAGAGTTCCCAAGCCTGAGCATCTCAGTTGGGCCATGCCAGAGAATGTTTCCTTGGATGAATACATTAGAGCAATGGGAATAGCTGCACCAGACACAAGACAGGGCTTAAAGACAGAATTCATGAGAACACAGAGTAGAGGTATGATAGCAGCAGGCTAGTGGACAAGGATCTGTCTAAGTGTCTGTTCCTGCTCACTGTTGGCAGAAGCCAGCCACATTCTTGCTTGTTGATTCCCACAATGTAAGGCACAGTGTTGAAGTTCTTCTCAGCCAGGATCTCTTTGGGGTCCTTTGGTAGCACCACTCCATCAAGCACACTTGTCACGAACTGGTCGCTCTGGGGAAGAGAGCAGTGCAGTGTCAGAAACCCCACACATCTCTCGCTATGTCCTAAGGGAATAGCTGGAGCATAGACCCCATGACCAGGAAGTGCACAGAAATCTGTGTCTCTTAGAAGGCCTGTGAGCCACAGAGACCAAACTTTTGGCATTTGTGAATGATAAGACCAAAATAAGTAGCTAAGTGAAAGGAGAGAGGCACTTTCATTAAATATGTAGCATGTATAAAGACTATTCATAAACACACACACACACATACAAGGATTGTGATTCCATAATCAGAAATTATTTCAATCACCATCTAAGACTGTTACAGCTACAAACTTTAAAAGGTCCTTACATTTTTGGTATCTCCTTGTAAACTCAGTTTATACAGATTCTGTGAACATAAAGAAAGTGATTATGGTTAGAGTCTTCCTGGTATAGGCTACATCTTCAGACATGTGCTCCCAGTTTCTTCTCAAGCAGGATAAGAGAAACCTACATGGCATCGTCTCAGTCCATGCACATGGTGGAGCAGAATGAGGCCCATAGAGGGGTAGCAGTAGGAATTAACTGGTGCTAAGACCCAGCATCAGAGTCACTGAGACTCTGAGAGGATGCCCCACTCCGAGCTGGCAACCTCCTTCAGCCCTATCCCTATCTCTTCTGGTAACAGCACCCCAATTTTTCTGTTAAGAAAATGTAGGGGTGAGGTGACTTCAGTAGCAAGATGTTTTAAATTGGATGTGATAGTCTCACACTATTGCTGGATAGACAATGGATCAGCAGAATGGGGTGAATCATCTGCTCCTGCCCTTGTGCTACTCTGTCTTCATGAGTTCAGAATGTGAGCTGGATTGCTATGTCTCAGAACACAGGGGACAGCTCAAAGATGGATATAAGAAAGTGCTAGTCAGATAGACCTTGACTCTTCAGGAGCGTTAGGAAGAATAGATAGTTCCTTAGCACACAGGATATGAGTGTAGGTTGCTGATAATATTATAGGAGGCAAACATGTTTTAGAAGGAAGCCAACAAAACAGTGGGACGCTGGGGTGTAAATTCTTATCTTTAGAGCACCTGGAACAAGATACACTCTTATATTTGAGTTATTTGATGTTAATTTACAACCCATTCCTTTTCCTGTTCAAGGCGTCTAACTTGAGTGATTGTTGACAATAGAAAACCCCAACTCCTAAAAACTCTCAGATGCTCATTCCAACCCACCACAATAGAGGAGATTTCAATGCTATTCTATCTAATGGGTCTGACCTAAGTGTGTGCTATGGTTAGACTTATCACATGGTCCACACTGGCTAAAGAACAGCCGAATTATCAAAGCTTGTGTGTAAGCCAGTAGAGGTAGTTCACTAGACTACACACCCACCAATTTATGCATGATCTCTAATAGCTCCTCCTCCGTCTTCTGGCGCATGCAGTGAACAATGACGGCAGACGTGGTGGTCTTACAGCCAGCAGTAACAGCAATTTGCTGCAAGAGATAACAGGCACCCACAGATGTCAAGAGCAGCATCAGTACCTTCCAGTGATGTAGACAGGTTCTACCCTAAGTGCTACTTCTGAAGACAGAAAATGTTTTCTGAAAACACTCTAGATCAATAGACTTTCCATACAGGCACAACAAAATGTTGCCTCTGTTCCCGTTTTTAATGAGTATCATGAAAACATCTGAGCTTGTTGTCTTAACTTTTAAAATACAATGTTGCAAAAATGAATATCATAAGGGAAGCCCTGTGCAGTGGATAAAAGGCAAGGAATCCATGATTTCACTCTCCGTTTCAGATCCACTTCCTCCATTTACAGGCCGTTCAGCCTCTCTAGTTTCCAGCATCTGTTACATAAGGAGAGCCAGTACACTTGCCTCAGAGGGCAACCTGTCTTCCCACGCAACCCATGCATAATTGCAGAGCATCTGAATAACTTGACTTGCAGGAAGAAACTTCAGAACCTACAGAATGTGGTTTAGATGAAGCCCTAGAAGTAATCCCTGTTCACCATCCTCACTTTGGAAATCCCTGGAGCACATAGCTGAGTCCTGTGACCAGAAGGACCCCTGGCAACTCCAAGAAAGAGTACGGCGATTTTCCAGGGTAGGACCTACCTCAGTAATTGGCCTCACATCTTTGGTAAACATTCCAGGAATGAAGGCCACACCACTCTCAGAAATGGCCCTGTGGAAGAGGTTCTTGGACAATGGGGACAATATCTGTCATGAGGAGAAGAGGGGATTTATGTTTACAGGGGATTCAATGTCATCCACTTACCCTCTGAGTGCTCCTCTGCCCTGGTCAATCTTGGAGACTCTGGCCATAAGATTCTACAAAAGAAACTCAGTGGAGTGGAACTAGGGTGTAGAGTAAGAAACCACAGAGAATGTGTTTAGCAAGTGCCTATGGTAACAAGAAAAACTACTTAAAAGACATTTTGACAATTCCTAGCCGCAAGTTCTGTCTGAGAATTTTTGTTATGTTGAGTTTATACAAAAAATAATGATCATGGGAAAAAAGAAATGAGGAGTCAACTTCAGGGTAGAACAATTAATGATCCAAGTTAACATGGAATAAAGAGAGGGAAAAAGGGTGAAGGGAGGCAGGAAATGGTGGTATCCCCATGGAAGCATACAAAGACATTTACTTTGTATCCTATTGTGTATAATGGAAACAATGGGAGATATCCCAAAATCCTAACATTTGAGATATTCAATAAACATCATTTTATATATTACCATGGAACTCTGCAATTATAGTAATAACACTGTATGAGTGTTTAATGCCTGGGGAGATATTTATGTCATACTGCATTTTAAAGAAGAGGTTCATTGTTAAAAAAAAAAAAAACCCACCACAATTAGATTATAAGATTCACAAGATGCACAGAAAAATAATAAACAAAAAACCAAATAAATAAATAAGTGATAGATGGATATATAGACAGGCATATAGGTAAATTTGCTGAAACAATAAGAGATAGGGCAAGATATCCATAGTGACAATATAAGAGCCACGGGGCTATAGATGACATTATTCTCCTTAATGTTCATCTGTAATTTCTCTTTTTTTCAATTTAAATATCTATGTATAAAATGCAATCACTGAGTTTTATGTTCTGTTTAGCTCTGTAGTTTCGTGTAGCTACCAGAACTTTCTATAACATCTCCTTTACTCCCATTTTCCACAGAAGCATTTTTCACAACTCAGTTTGTGTGCTTTGCACAGCCATTGCCCATTCTTCTCTGTCCCACCCTCATATGCCCTTCTTCTCAGTCACTTCCCACAAAAGAACCCACCCGTCTGCTCTAAACTCTGATGCCCACCCTGGTAGTTATGGGCAAGCCATAAGGCTACCTCACAGAAAATCTTTTCTTCTCTCCACACTTGAGTCCCCTACCATGTAGATCTATATTGGATCCAAACAATCACTTCTTCTGATTTGTTGTTTATCATCAACATTATTTCCCAACAAGGTAAGCCCCAGCCCTAGCTTAGAAGATGCTGGTAGTTGATAGTAACTCCAGAGGGGAAGGGTTCATTTTCTGTAAGAGTGTGGCCCTGGTGGATTGACCCAGTGAAGGCCACACCTCCTCGGGTATATGGACAACATAAACTATATATGATGAGTTTAAAATTTTAAAAAGGGGACACAAAGTTAAGTGGGGACTTGGAGGGCAGGTGAATATGCAGAACATAGGGAATGGAGAATTTGAATATCATCAAAATTCACTGAATGAAAGTCTCAAAAACTAATAACAAAAGCATTACAAAACCAAAGTCTTCTCTGCAACTTGTTTCTTGAATAATCAGGTGAAAGACTTGAAAAATATGGCAGACAAAGGGAAAAAGAACTCAATAAGTGAAGAGGCCAGGGCTGTCATTGCTCCAAACTAGAACTGGGGATGTCTACAGCTCTGGGGATACCAAGTAAAATTCCAAGTTTCCTGGGAACCAAATGCCATTAATTTGGTTGTAGGCAACTGATGATTTAATATTGTGCAGGAAGTAAACTCAGCACCTCTGAGAGGTCTCTGAGAGGTCCCATCAACAGCCACATTAGCAAGATTTGACATGAAGTATGGTACCCAAGATACTTACAAGAATTGAGACACTGTAACCTCCTGCTGACTCTCCAAAGATGGTCACAGAGCCTGGGTCCCCGCCAAAGTTGGCAATGTTGTCCTGGACCCAATGCAGAGCAGCCACTTGGTCCAAATGACCCCAGTTTCCCCGACTGTGTTCATCCCCTGTGCTGTAAGAGACATAAAAGGTACACATTTGCGGCAGGGATCTTAGGACCATATGTGCACTGGGGGTGTGTCCTTTGCAACTTTATGGAATTCAGGTGAGATCAGCAACTCTGACATAGGAATCTTTCTCTGCATTAAGCTGTCACTCATTATTCTGACAATTCTGTACTAAGAATCCAGCATACATCCAACTCTGGTGTAAGGGCCACAGCCTCTCTTGAAACAAAGTAAAAAAAAAAAAAAAAAAAAAAAAAAAAAGGCAGCATTCAGCTCATAGCACAGAGCAGACAGATAAAATGAGAATATGGTGCCAGCCACTGGGGAAGGTAAGTCAGGTAAGGAAAGAAGCAATGGCGGGTCTGGGATGTGTTTTAGGCTTGTACCAGAGAAAACCCTCTTGACTTGGTTGCCTGTGATAGAATACTAAGTAAAATGAGCACCCAGGGCTTTGTAAATATCCAAAGAAGAGAATTTCAATTAAGATTGGCAGCAGGAATAAAGGCCCTGGGGCTGGAGAACAAAAACATGTGTGTAACTTCTGTGCAATGCAGGTAGAGGCAGTGCTGTGAGCCTTGGAACGGCTTCTACACCACTGCGATTCATGTGAGTGTTATGCAAAGGCACGACATGTGTCAGAAAGACATTGTTTCACTCAGTATTCTGGACACAGAATGCAGCAGCTATCATGTCAAAGTTCTAAGTTTGATTAAAATGAGCCTTATAACATTAACCCATCCCCAAGGCTTTGCTAGGTCGAAAAGTGGATCCAAAGCAAGTGGATGGAGCATATATTTTAAAGATAGACTTGCAAGGATCTGTTGCCTGCCTAGGGAAAAATGGCATGAGCCAAGAGTCCAGGATGGAAGTAAACCCTTGTTTGCAAATGGGTGCTTGCAACAGCCACAGCTGTTATACTCTGTACATGTCTAGAGAAGAACAGGAGGTAGATAAAAGGACTGCATAGGATTTAAAGGAGAATCAGGGGTCACAAGTTAGGTGGAGGTGTTGCTGGAATCATTCAAAGTATTTATAGAGAGAGAGAAGGAAGCACACAGACACTGAGGTCACGGAAAGGGAGACAGAGAAGGAGTAGGCATGGCAGCAGCAAGGAAGAGGACAGCAAGGCCAGGGCAAAGAACCTTCTCACTGTAGCTAGTGTTATAAGCTATATGAATATGAGGTTGGGATGAGCACCTGGAAGGTCGCAATGAGTTTCTAGGTTAACAGATTGGCTGCATGCATATTCAATGGTTTGGATCTGCTCTTTTCCCCTAGAGCTCATGTACAGAGACTTTGGTTCCTAATGTTCTAGGCTTATTCAGTGTTGGAATTTGTAGAAGGTGAGGTCTTTCATTGGGTGCACTGTATGCTCAGTGAAGGAGTCTGTATGCTCAGGGAAATCATGCTATATCCCAAGAAAGCAAATTGTTACCAAAAGGAAAAGACTGACTTTCCATTTTCTTGGCTTTCCTGATTTACCATGTGGAGTCTATCCCATGGACTCAGTTCCATCATGATGCATTATATCTTAGGGCCTCACCCTACACCCAAGTCTGAATAATGATGCAGTCCTTGGTATCCCACCACTCCAAACATTGAACTAAATAGACCTGGTTTCCTTATCACTGAGAAATGTTAAATGCGTTGCTGTAGAGCTAATCAATATAGTAGCCAATCTGTAGAGAGTAGTGTCCACAAACCCTACCTGAAGAATCCCCAGATACTCAGGCGATATTGAATGGCCACCACCACCACATTTTCGTATGCAGAGAGAGCCCGTCCATCAAAGCTTGATGCCCCACCCAGCTTCAGTCCACCTCCATGGATCCACACCATCACCTAGTTAGCAAGAAAAGAATCATACTTGCTCCAGGAAATAGAATTGGGAAGGGGCTCAGAAGATGTCTGGTTTGATTTTCCTGGTTTGATTTTCTTGGCCTGGCCCTGATTCAGGGCATGATGCTCAAAGTTCACCAGGGCCTAGCTGGGTTGCCAAAGTAATATTGTCTTTCATCCTCAACTTACCTGGTTGGAAGCCAGGATGTCACCTCATTCAATGTCCCCACCTTTCTTCTGAGACCTATGTGCCAAGTCTTCCCAGGGTTCTTCTAACTGAAAGCATCATTATGTGAACAACGATGGGTGAAGGTTTTGTCTATTTCCAGCCCTCTGACATCCTGGAATGTGGTCCATTCTTACAGCTGAGTCTTTTAGCTTCCATCACTTTTACCTGTGATGTGCCTACATGCTCATCTCCAGACCTCGATTGGTACCCTCCCCTGTGCCTTTACTGCTCCATCTCTCCACCACAGTCCTCCCCATCTTGCTAATCCCAGTTCACATCCACCATCACTTGTCAAGCCTTCAGTCATCTGGCTATTAAGAGTTGTCTATACCAGGTTCTTTTTGAGGACTTGAGGCTGATCGGGGAATAGAATAACCTTTAATTTATGGCTTCAGAAGAACTTAAAGAGGTCACATTTCATCAACTGAGAGAAAATAATGTTGAAATTTTATAGGACATTATAAAGCACTGTTAATAAGGAAAGAGAAGGCAATCTGAGCATGGTAAAATGATTATGGTCTATAATACAGAAACAAAGATTACCCCATTTGATAGATAGAAAAACTGAGTCACCTCTACTGGGGATTCCACAGCTAATGAAATGTACAAGTAAGGCTTGAGCAGCCATCTGGCCCCAGCACCACAGCTGAGCTCCTAAGCAGTGCAGCTCAGGGCCACCGTTCAATGATCTGGGCCAGGAGCCAGGCCCTTCCATAGCTCTGACTAGATGGTCAGTGCTTCTGTGTTCTCTGCCAGGACTCGGGTGCAGCTCAGCCGCCAGTAAGGAATATTTACAACACGTGAGGAAAAATGAGGCTTGGAAGGCACATGATTCCTGCTCTTTCTTGCAAGTAGAAGCAGATCCAGAATCTATGTCCAGACCCCATGTCTCTAGAGCCTGTGTACATAGCTGGACAGTTCCTTGCTTTCCAAACTCCATGCACTTCTTTTTCTCCTCCCCTTGGGCTCTATACAACCTACATGGAGGGCCTGAGTTAAGCTCATCTTCGAGTAAAGATGAGCCAGCAGGTTGACCAATGACATGTTGAAGCTCTTATCCTATGTGTCTGTCATGATCCACGAAGGCAAGGCTACGCAAAACTCTTGAGGTTCTTGCCTCTTCTGACTCTAAATCTGGCTGTATGGATGCAGAGTCCAAAACAGAAGGGGAGCAAATGAGTGGGGATGAGATTTGTTCCCACATCCTTGCACAATGCAAATCACGATTTCATTGTTTCAGATGAAATCGTGATTCTGGTGACTTCTGCTTCCTCCTACACTTCTGAGTTCTGCTCCAGATGCTCCCAGGAGACTGGGTAGAAGCTCACACCCTCTTTTATTCCACTTCAAAGATATCTCTTTTATAATAGCTTCTCCCCAGGACTCTGCTCTGTAACTGGCAGCCTACCCTACTCTGGCCTCCTAGTTTCTATGAAAAACGCTGACTCATTAGGCCAACAGCATGTGCCAAGGGCAACCAGGGAGGGGAAAAAGCTACATACAATACAATCAGGTGGGTGGCAAAGGATATGAAAAGTGCTTATGAGATCGCCCCAGACTCCTTCTTCCACACTGCTATCATGTCTTAAGTAATGTGAGGAGAAAGGTGGCACACACCTCCTTACCTGCCCCTGCCTAAAGCACAGGCATGAAGATCAAAGACCCAAGCTCTTGTCTTGTCACCCTGTCACTCCTTCTGTGTTCTCTCCCTTTCCTACCTGAGTTTTTCTGTCTTATTTATTTGTTTATTTATTTATTTATTTGTTTGTTTGTTTATTTATTTATTTATTTATGTTTGGTGGAAGGAAGCTCTTGGTCTCTGACTCAGTCCTGGCATGTCTACCCTCTTCATCTCCTTCCAGTCACGCCAAAGACCCAGATGCTATAGCAAATGGGACTAGATTAGTGGTTTCAAAACTTACCGGTAGCCTACTGTTCTTTGAAAAGTCCGCAGGAGTGTAAATATTTAGGTACAGGCAATCTTCAGAAAATTCAAGATGGATTTTCTCCTTTCTATTGGTTATGAGGTCATTGACCGCCTGTCCTCTAGCTGCATCTTGGGAGCACCTGGGAGGGAGAGTGAACACCTGAGATTCCAACATATAGAAATGGGAGATGTCACCTGAGCTTCAACCTTGTACCAGGATGTTTGTGCTTGTAAATGGAGGGCTAGAACCCTGTATCATTAGTAAGAGGGACTTTACTGGTAAGTGGTGGGAACCCTGAGACCCCCCAATCCAGTAGAGAAGTACCTGGCATCTCTCCCTTTCCTTGAGCCTTTGAGACACTTTGAGTAATGGAGAGATAGTCATAGTCTGACCTACCCAGGATATGATAATCTCACCAGTGTTTTTATAGTGCTTTGCTCTTGGCTAGCCCTAGTGCAGTGGACTGAGGGTGACCCTGACCATTTATCGGGTGGCTTTCTTCTAGTGCTTATGAGATTTCTGTGAATCCAGGAGCTATACCAATAACTGTTTATCCTGTTGCAAGTCATGGCTGACATCTTTATGGGATGATTCCAAAAGCCGCATTCTAGTCGTTTGTCACTGACATGTTAGACAATATTGGTTCAGTGCTTTTTTTCTGCTCTGTGCGCAGATCTCCAGCTGCAAGTAAAGCCAATGCTATCTCTAATGACCTCTATCAGCCTCTTATGCAAGAATACCTGCTAGTGTCATTAACAAGAGATCACAAAGGACCAATGTAGAATAGATATGGAGTTTGAGGGAGTTAGTGAGTCACTGTGGCACCCCAGGCACGGATTTTAATTTTCCTTATATACTAATTCATTTAAGCTAATACATAAGTAACTAAGTTATTTAATTACTAACACATTAGTGCTGCCCACCTATCCCTAGTTTTAATACTGTCACTTTAGAGAGGTGCTGAACAGAAGACTCTAGAAAGTGATGAAAGGCCTGTAATGTTTCTAAATTACTCTTGAGGGTTCCAGAAGAACTGCTATCTGGCCAGAGGATGACTCCTTTCTGCATCATATAAAGAGAGATGCTCTCAGAGAATGAGGTTGGACTCATGTCAGCAGCTTACATAGGTGGGTAGGTGGTGGCATTCTTCACTGAGCTCCAGGGCTCTGCAGGCTGTGGTGGAGCAAACCTCAGGGATCCAAGAGGGGGCTTGGCAAAGGGGATTCCCAGGAAGACGGCCACAGGCTGTGAAAATCCTTCTACGTTCACGTGTTTCCCCAGGACTTTACCATGAGCAGTGTCTACCACAGGTGGTGAAGAGGGATTTCCTAATGAACATGGAGGAGTGATAAGATCAGACCTGGATTCCAAAGTCACGAAGGAAAAAGAACTGCTAGGACAAACAGAAACCTTTGGTTTCCCTCTTAGAAACCTCTAGAAACTAATGGCTGAATCATCTCTCCAGCTTACTAAAACAAATGCAGTGGTCCACAGCCAAACACTGGACAGATCTTGAGGACTCTTATGGAAGAGTTGATGGAAGGATTGAGGGCCCCAGAAAGTATAGAAACTCTGCAGGAAGATCAACAATGTCAACTAACATAGACCCTGGGGGCCAAAGAGCATGCACAGGCTGGACCTTCCCTTCCCCTGCACATGTGAATCAGATGTACAGCTTAGTCTTCATCTGATTCCCTCAACAACTGCAGCATGCTTTTCCTAATGCTGTTGCCCGTCTGTGGATCCAGTTCCCCTAAGTAGGCTGCCTTGACTGGCCTCAGAAAGGATGCACTTAGTCTGGAGAAACTCAGTGTGCCAGGGTAAGAGATATCCAGGGGAGACTTCCACACTCACAAAGGAGAATGGGAGGAAAGTGTGGTGGAGAGGCTGTAGGATGGGGGCACTGAGGAGAGACAGCGATCAGGATGTAAAGTGAACGAATAAATAAATTAATGAAAAAAATGGAAGCCTCTAGAAACGTGTATCCATCAGGACTGTGGTGCTGAGCAATATGTTGAACTAGAGGATGAACAAGAAGTGGCCCCTTGTCTCAGGAAGGTGAGCCTTATAGGAAAACAGACATACTGGAGTTGTAAGGAATAAGGGCTTCTGATTGGTGACATTGCGGAGGAATCGAGAGGTGGAGCAGGAGGATGGATGGCTATGAACAGTGGAATCAAGAGTTCTGGACAGCACAAGCACCTAGCTAGGAAGGATGAACAGCCTGTAGGTGGAGTCCATGGGGAGAATATAATACTTAGGGTTCAATATGTGTCTGGGAGGGCACTGAATGCCTAGCTAAATGATTAGATTTTACATGGTGAGCAAATACATAACAATACGTTCTCATATTGAGAACACAATGAACTAAAATACTCTGGACTCTCTGTGTGGGATCCTCCAAGGGGAAGAAGAAATGGAGTGATAGCAATCTGACCTTTGGCTCCATTCTTGAACAGCAGACAATCTTCTCTAATTCCCCCACAGCTTCCTTATCTATTTCTCCACCTTCTGTGGGACCAGAAAGAAGCACCCTAAGCATCAGGAGGATGCCCACACATTTCATCACAACCAGATACTGGCATACCCTTGTTTGGTTAATAGCCTTCTTGTCAGAGCATCGCTTTAAACATGTGATTTCTATCTGCTAATCCTAACTGCTCCCCTTTAGATGCAGAAAGTATGTCAGTTCTTCCCTCAATTAATTAGAGAGAGAGAGAGAGAGAGAGAGAGAGAGAGAGAGAGAGAGAGAGAGAGAGAGAGAGAGAGAGAACATGACATAGGGTGGGTAGGAAGGTGGAAAAGAGCTGGGAGGAGCCTGGAAGAGTAACAAATATGATTAGTATTGTATACATTTTTATATAGCAACAATAATAAGGTTGGTCAGAAAATCCAGACTTTTCTTTCAAAAATAGCCTTGGCACTAGAGAATCTTTATGGGGATCAAGCTTACAAAAGAGTTATCTGTGAGACATGAGCTCAGTAACCAGTTCTACAATATGAACATTTGGTTGTTTTTATTTCTGATGCTGGATATTGTAAATAAAAAAAGGGAACTTTTCGGGAATCACAGGTACAATTGCTCCTCAACTTAGGATGTTTTGACATAATGGCATTTGATTAACGATGTGTATTTTACTTTAAGATCATTAAATGATCAGATTGAGACCTCTCCCTAAGTCTGAGATGAGCTTTGTAGAGAAGCTGGGAACTCTTTGGGAAATTCCTGATTTCAAGCTTGAGGCCATGTCTGGTGTTACTAGAAGTCAGTCCCCAGATTGTGTCTTTATGTCGTGGCTGTTAATTATTATTATATGCTTAGCTTCTTATTTTTAAACACACCACTGGGAAACCTGGATATGAGGTGATCCATAGATTGAAACATGGAGTGTTGATAATATTTTTTCCTTTGTGAATTCAAGAGATGTTGCCTGTGCTTGGGTCCCATTTACAATCAGGAGGAAACTGCTTAAAAAGATATGGAGTTACTTATGAGGAATAGGGACTTGCTCCATGCCCTGATATGGTGGTGCTAAGGAGGGAAAGAAGGCTCCAGGTGAATCTGCAATAGCAGCTCTGTGTGGGATGAGCGCAAGGGAAAGGACCTGAGATAGCCTGATAAATGAACTAGGACTCTTGGGGTATACTTATGACCCCACTGCTTGGAAGACTGAGGCAGGGAGAAACCACCTTAGTTTCTAGAAAAGCTTGGGCTATATATCAAATGAAAAAAAAAAAAAGTATAACCTGAGCTGCATAGTAAGACAAACAAAAACAGCATTGCACATGATCATCTCCAGTTGAAAGATCAGAAAGGGGCAGATGGCTCTGTCCAATTGAGCTGAGGGTATGGAGAGCGCGCGTGCGAGAGAGAGAGAGAGAGAGAGAGAGAGAGAGAGAGAGAGAGAGAGAGAGAGAGAGAGAGAGAGACTCCATCCACTATAAGAGTGTAACATAAGAGAGAGAGCCAAGATCACAGAGAGGCACAGCTATAGCTGAGTGAGAACACCCACCAAGAGTTCTGGCAGGAGAAGGCATGAACCATGGAAGCCTTAAGAGGAGGAGGAGAGGGAGGAGGAGGAAGAGGAGGAAGAGGAGGAAGAGGAGCAGGAGGAGGGGGAGGAGGGGGAGGAGGATGACCAGGAGGAGGAGGGATAAAAAAATACTTCCGAGATGAAAGAGGGCAAAGTCTGATTATAGGTGACTAGGCATGGCTGAATTAACTATGAACTTTCAACAGGATTACCTAGAGCAAAATGTGCTTGCATGCAAGGGGTGGGGGTAGGGTGAGAACATTGCCAACAGAAGCTATGACTTACAACATTGCACACACATGTAATGCCTACTGTATACCAGAGGTACATCCCAGTTTCTTGAATTCATAACAATATCGTCTTTCTAGGTAACTATTGGTGTGTCTATTTAACTTGGAAGAATCAATCCTGTGTGGAGTTCCTAAAAATGGAGAGTATGCCGTTGCCAGGGTAACCAGCAGCAAAGGCATGTTCTGCTTCAAATCTGGGTCCTTCAGTTCCAGGCCTCTCTCAACGTCACCTGTCCACACAGGGTGAGGCATTTAAGGGATTGATTGCTGAGTACTGGCTCTGTATTTAAGTGCTAGAGACAGCCCTGGACATGATTTGCCAGATAAACTTGGAAGAACATACCAGTTTTTACAGGCCACCTATTAATGGCACAGATATACATTGAAATCAATGCTATAACCACATATTTACCATGAATTTAACTCATGTATCTGATGTTTAGGAGGCTATCATGACTCTTGGGAACTGTCTCTCTCAGAGTCTATCAATTTCAGAGGCATGACCCTAACTAAACATCTCCTTTATGATAGCATGGACTACTGTCTGCCTGTCCATCTGCCCTCATTACCCTGAACCTGGTACCAGACACTTGAGATGTGCACTGTTCCCTAAAGTTCCTTGAAATGCTAACAAAAGAGGCATTTGCTACAGGCTCCCCAGCCTGAGCCTCCTCACTGACCTGGCACGTCCTGTCCCCCCTACCTTAGTACTATGACTTTCTTCTTGGGGAAAATGAACAACAAAGTGGTTTTTCAATGACTATTTGGTCCTGATGTGCTAGCTTGACCATACTGTGTATTTTCTATTAGTACATCCTATATTTATGTATTATGTATTAATAATGGAGGACCCACTACATGTAAAGGCATGAAGGGGCATCCTATTGCAAGTGTACCTAAAAAGCTTTAGAAATGAAACCAACTAATCCTCTATAGTCCAGTGAAGTAAGGGAACCAACCTGTCTTGATTCCTCTTGTGCTGGAGTTGGCTCTTCGTCCTCTGTACCTAAGTGTGCTGCAGGGACTCAGGGATTTTAGTGTCTCTTGATCTCAGAGTGTCCTGCACCATGGTGTAGGCCACTTAGAGGCAAATCCAAGTCTGGAGAGTGAGTTCTCCTGCAGAACTAAATCTGTCTTGTCTGTGCTCTATGCACAACCCTGCTACTCTTTGTGTCCCCCACAAATTTGTATTTCAAAAGTACTCACCGCAAATCACACAGGTTGCTAGAGACACCAGGAACAGAGTGCTAAGGAACATCTTGCATGGACAGGCTCCCAAGTCAATGGACCTTCTAACTCTGATCCACAAGGAAGGGGTGTGTAAGGTCCTGCCCACATCCTGGGAACCTCCCAGGAGTCCTGCCCACAGAGCCCAATTACACAATACAGAACTACACACACACACACACACACACACACACACACACACACACACACACAAACACCTCTTTCTCTTCCTTAGCCACAGCTCTTCCAAGTTTACCCTGCTTTATCTGAACACTCATGCACCCAGCATTAGCTGTCTTATATATAAACAATTAGTATGAAACTCTCAGATGACAGATCAACAGCTTCTTTTAAAAAAAAAAACTTTTTATTAGATATTTTCTTCATTTACATTTCAAATGCTATTCCAAAAGTCCCCTATACTCTCCCCCCACCCTGCTCCCCTACCCACTCCCTCCCACTTCTTTCATAAATATTTTTCCTTGTAACACTCTCGCTTCAGAGTGCCAGGAGATCTCAAAGTCAAGCAAATACCTCCAGGCAGTGAAAAGCTTTAGTGAGGTGGGGGGATTCTTATAACAGGCTGAAATTTTTTAGAGAAATTCACAGCTCCACAGCTGTTCACCAGGGAGATCAGGGCACATGTCTCTGCCTCCCTTTTCTAGCATTTTGGACTCTTGTGTTTGGTAACAACGTTAAGCTTCAACTACCCTCCTTGGAGAAGTTTAGATTATTTGTATAGTCATCTTGCCAAGTGGCCCTATCTTGGGCCACATGCAACCAAGTTTGGGAACTCACTCAGTTCAGGGCAGAACTTTAGGTATAGATCTTTCTTATAATAATTCAACTCCATTTCAAAATCCTTGGCTTTTACCACCTACCTGCCCATTGATCCAGGAATACTTTGAATATTAACCAGAACAGATGTGAGGTCAGGAAGAGTCTGGCATATGTGTCCAAGCTGCAAACCATGGGGCTACGGTATAAGCATGCACTTGGGAGAGGGTCTTTCACAAGGTGCTATTGAAGGAAGCTGCTGAGATCCCCTTCCTAGGACCATCAAATGCCTTAGGACAGTGCTTTGGTTGAATACAGTCTGGTACAGCTGGCTAAGCAAATGCCATAGCTCCACTCAAAGTAGCTGTGGGCATCACTGTGTGATCAGGAAATAGAGAGGATCAGCTCAGGAGAGGAAAACACAAGTTATAGATTATCACTTAGTTTAAAGACTTAGTTTCTCTGATAGCTAGGCAGAGAGTTCCAGTCCTACTAACATACCTACAATAATTAAAACCATGAGCAGTAAAAAACTATCTGTACAAAGAGCATTTATTTCTAATATTTTAAGGGGCAGAAACAGCCCAAATAAATGTTCATGAACTGAACAATAAATAAATTGGTCACCTGTGTCCCTCACTGAATATTGTTTGTAAGAGCAGGTGCTGCCATAACTTGAAATTATGAAAAATAAAAGAAGCCAGTCATGAAGCTAATAGGCTTTAGGCTTCCAGTTGCGTGAAGGTTCCAGAACATAAAGATGAACAATGAGGGCTGGTTGCTGAGGGAAAGGAGATGAAGGGGCAATGGAGAGCTGCCAAGGCTGGGGAGCCTGCATTTGGGTTTTGCATTTGTCTGAGGCGTGATGGAAACGTGCTAAGTCGGCAGCGATGTGTAGCTCACTATGCATCTTTTTTTAACCTGCTAGAACCTGCTGGGTTGTATGATTCCTATTTATTTAAGGTTTTTATCCATCCTTCTATTTCGTTGACAAATGTTACTTGAGAGCCTGCAAGCCCTGACCTCAGTGTCCTGTGCGCAGGACAATCTTGCTCAGAGTATCTCAGTGATTCTCACTATGGGGCCCCAAGGCTCAGTTTGGCTGAGGGGCTGGCCCTAGATCTCATCACATAAGAAAAAAGCTGAGGTTGAAAAAAAAACCTGTAGGGCTATGGAGCTATAGTCGTAACTTCTGTGAAGAGTGTCAATTGTACACATGGGACTTCTCTGAGGGAGATATGGGAAAATACCCTTCTACTGGAATTCCCTCCACCTCTCCTCATCAAAATACCCACACAAAACTTCTTATTGGCTCCCACTGTGTTTCCAAGCCTCCAGGGAGGATGAGCACAGAGTACCCTATGGAGGGGTCAGGGGGTCAGAAGAATGAAAGCACGACCCATAGGATTCCAGGGAGAGACAGCAGCTGCGTGACAGAAGAAACTGGGTTGATTCTGTCAGTGTGGATTTCTTTCTGGAAAAATACTGCTTAGCCAGGAGTCACAAGGCCCAGCCCTTCTGTAATTTAACTGAAAATATGGATTTATTTATAGCCAATGAAGTAAAGTGACATTGTGTGTGTGTGTGTGTGTGTGTGTGTGAGGGTGTTGTCCCCAAACCAACATAATGAATGTGAGTTTTCTCCATATAGGATTTTTCCTACAACCAGTTGGAAACCACAACTGTGAGACTGAAGAGATAAGGCAGACACACAGTGACTGTACCTGAGTCCTCAGCCTGTACCTGGATGGCAGCTGCTCTGGAGTTCCAAATGAGGTGTGGGCTTCCTGGGACCAAGAATTATATATATATACATGTATGAATACATAAACATACAAACACACACACACACACACATCATACACATATATGTTTGGGGGCAGCCACTCTTGAGAGGTACAGATATAATGCAAATACACAGTAGCATAGGAGACTGTATTAATTTGGTCTCCAGCCTCTCACCTAAGTGGCAGGACAGAGGCTCACTCCTACAGCTTCTTTCGTAGACCTCAGAATGGGATCTGAGTGGAGCTGGCAGTAAGTATCACGTCTCCTCTTTGCTGGAGTACTTGTGAAACACAGCCTTTGCCCCACTTTTCCTTCTGGCATTAACTAGCTGCTGAGTAGTAAGGCCTTCCCTCCCATCTCACTATTCACCACCATTCCCTGCAACTCTCAAAACAAACTTCTACTACAGGGCTTATCTCAAGTTCCTCTGTAAGACAATCCACCATAGGACAAAGGATGCATGCATTCTGCGATCTGAGATCAAATCACTATGTGTCTGCTGAAAGTTGAGTTGTGCAGGACCCACCCTCAAACTTCCGAATGTGATTGTTTTTAGACATAGGCCCTTTAAAAGATTTGACAGTAAAATAAGGCCATGATGGCAGATGCTAATCCAGTTTGACTGATGTCACCATGGCATGAATTTAGGGTATGCACAGAGGACTCGGCATGTGTATAGAGGAATGGGGGGAGGTGGCCACTGAAAAGAATAAAGGGCTTGAAGGAAAACTAGCCATAGTGGTAACCTGAGCTTCAGTGATCAACCTCCATAAACAAAAGATATGAAGTTAATAGCCTGTATTCAGCCCTGTTTTCCACCAAGCCTGTGTCATCTTACTAAGACAACCCAAATAGAATAACGTACGCGCACAGGCTGATATTTTTCTTCTTGGCCAGGATGTGAGAAGGTATGCCAAATAGCACAAAGTCACTCAATCTCAAAATCAGAAGCGAAGTCCCATGCAAATAACTTCTATAAAGTTGTGATTAGTAATCAGCTGCCCTGCCTGATTTATTAGGGCAATGTCCCAACTGGCAGACTTTTCACAAGACAAAATGCCTTGATCTTTTGCATAGTGACACTGTCAGTTCAATGACCAAAGTTAAGGAGGGAATGGCTAGGCCTTCGAAAGGTCTATAAGAGGAAACAGGAACCTCGAGAGAAGAGTTTTCTCCACTAGGTCAGGCCAATGTTGATAACCAAGCCAGCATTCCACCACCCCAGACATGCTCATGAGATCTTCCCCAAGACCTGTGCCTTTACCTGCAGTGAAGTTTCTAGAGATCTCAGGTTTAAAAGATGTTCTTTCACACTCTGTGACAAGGTGTTGAGACCTTCATTGACTGTGGGAACTTAGTTAAGGAATCAGTATGTAGGCAAGTTCTACTTTGCAAAGATTGGTGTGGGCTTACATTCTTCCTTTTCTCCAGGAAGAAAATATGGCCTTAAAGAGCGAGCGCTCTGATAAAAGATTCTTTCCCCATCAAGTCCAGTTGGTGTTTTCCAGATATTTTTGGGAGTGGAGCCTGGCCTGGTAATAATGAAAAAAGCTATGGAAAGAGAAATAAACATGTTCAGATTTTTAAAAATAAAATTTTTTAAGTTTTATACATTCCTTTTTATATGGGATGATCTGTGTGGGCCTCCTAATTAAACAAAAAGACTGTTTCCAATTACAGAACACACACACACACACACACACACACACAAACAGACACATACCTTATTTTCCCTAGCTAACTGGCCTTTGATATCTGACAAGCAGCCCTGACACTCCATTTATAAAGATTGTACAATGCTTTTCTGGCAATACATGAAAGATAAGAATGAACTATTTTCCCAGCCCTTATTGAATCAAAGGACTCCCTGTACTCCAGGAAATTTGGCACACATAAGAGGCCACATGTACAGCTTGCCTGTACCTGGGCGTAGACTCTCTGTCTTAGGGTGAGTTTGGTTTGCAGAAATGACTGGTGACTCTCGAGTCTAACAAGACTCACACAATTTCTCAGAGATGTTTCTGAAGTCAAATCTGCCTGCATTATTTCAGCTGAAGGTGACTCATCTAAGTGTCAATGAATTGATATCATTGCTTTTCCATTGGGACCCCTCAGAAGATTCCTGAGTCTATGAACTGGAAAGAAAACAGCAAGGAACTGAGTTAAATGTTAAGATATTGGCAGGCTATGTCTCTGAGGGATGCAAATTAACTCAACAAACTTTCCTATGACCATTTATGTACTCAGCAAGTCAATGGAGACCCATATTAGAATAGGCATTAGACAAGAACAAACCACACATAATGCTTTACCTACTTGTCCTGGGACTAATCTCTGATACACTGTGGATGGAGACACTGCGCTGAGGGGTCCAACATCTGAGAAACCACCATGTCCCTTCCATTTCGGATCCACACTATCTGAAGGCTCAAGGGGAAGGTGGTTTGCTCACTCATGCATCGTCCACCACTGGACAGCATACATAGCCTGCAATGATCAGACATCTTCCCATGTACCCTGCCACATAAGCTGTATCTGTGTAGCCCCCATTTATATTGAACTCACCTGTTCATTTATTTAATTATTTAGAAATCACCAAGAATCATAAGACATACAAAAATAAGTTAAAGCTAGGAAATTACACAGGAAAGGACATTTCAAACTTTGGCCTGATAACAGGCATATCAGAAAAAAAAAAAAAAAAAAAGACTAACAAAGTCACAACCTTGCACTAAGACCACTGCAATATCATGGGAATAAAACTTCCCCAAGGATCCCATTGTGAAACCTGAACATTTTACCTTAAACTGGGGGCAAGACAAAAGTCATTCAGATATTTGATCCTTGGGAAACATTGCTAATCTTCAGCCATGGATTTTTATTTTAAAATAGCTTACAGAATATCCTGTTAGACTTTTAAAAATATTTATATTTATTCTTTGAGATTTTCATTTGATCATAGCATCCACCACTCTGTCCCTCCAGCTACCTCTAGAACCTCCATTCTGTCTTTCTTCCCTTTTGTCTTTCTTTTTTTTTTATTATTAATAACATGAGTCCAGGTAGCAGCGCTACATTTGGGCATGGGTATGGGGCCACCCTTGGGGACATGGGCAACCTATCATCAAGCAACCATGTCCCCAAAGGAGAATGGCTCTCCTTCCCTTAATAGTCATAAACACTCAGTAGCTCCTCTGCCAGGGGGTGTGGTTTCAAGGAACCCTCCCCAGTGCATGCTAGAATTGTGGCTGCCTTGACTGTGTGCACATAACCACAGCTGCTGAGAGGTGGCCTGTGCAACCACTCTTACATTCTTTCTGTCTCTTCTTCCACACTTCCTTATAGCAGCTATGGAAGACAGCCATTGTTTCTGTAGCATCTCTCTCTCTCTCTCTCTCTCTCTCTCTCTCTCTCTCTCTCTCTCTCTCTCTTTCTCTCTCTTTCCCTTCCTTTTCCCTCCCTCTCTGTCATCTCCTCTCACTCACATTTTACCATACTATCTATAGTAATATATATTATTTATAGTTTTAAACTTTTTATTAACATACATTAATTATAAATAATAGTGGGATTTATTTTGACCTTTTTAAATATGTGGGTCTCTGTGTGTATAATGAGGCCTCCCTAAGAATTTAAATGCAGTCACTGGTTTCTGGGGGACAGAATAAATAAATAAAGCTAATAAAATGTATTTGTAAATAAGAGGTATAAAGTAGCTTTATTAAGTTCTGTAAACACTTTTATTTTAATATATTTATTCAAAAGATGACTTTCATAGGAGGTGGACAAGTGGGAGAAGTGGCTTGAAATAAAATAAATTTAAAGTAAGCTGATATAATGTGTCCAAAACTAAAATAATGGCAGAAATAAAAGTGAACTCATGCTATATAACACATCTGGTTTATAACATGTATGTAAAAATAAACCACTGATAAAAAATGAGCATTGGGTTTGATCTGGTAACTAAAGGTAGCTACCATTTTTGACCACCGTTGTGAACACCAGTTAGGTGACAGGGCTTGGACAGCTTACTGCTCTCATCTCCTTGAGCTTCCAAGAACTCTCTCTATGTTGACATTCAGATCCTTGTGCAGCAAGTACACTTCTACACATTCTAGGGTTTTCATACTGTTCTGTAAATAAGGGCTCCATCTCCCCGGGATCCATCAGGTTTGAAGATTGATTCAGTGTTAGAGAATCTTTAGTCTTTAGTTGAATTCCAGAGAAGAATACACTCTGCTGTCAATACAAGTTACATCCTGAGGGACAGTGACTAATGGCTTACACACTGAACAGACTAGGAGTCACCCTATGACTGTAAGGAAGATCTGTGTGTGAGAGTGAGTTGCATGATGCGATCCCATTTTATGCTAAGATATTACAGTTTGAGTAGGAAGTATTCTGAATGGCTTACAACTCCAATTAATTAGGATTTCTGCCCATGTGATAAAACACCATGACCAAAAGCAACTTGAAGAGGAAAGGAATTATTTCCCCTTGCAACCTTCAGGCCCTGCGTCATTGCTAAGGGAAGTCAGTGCAGGAACTCAAGACAGGATTCTGGAGGCAGGAACTGAAGCAGAGGTCATAGAGGAATTCTGTTTATTTTGCTTCCAATACGTGCTTCCTCACTCTGCTTTCTTGTACCATCCAGGAATAGCTGCCAGAGTGGCACCATCTCCAGTGAGCTGGCTCCACTCACAGAAAATCTTACAGATGCATTTTTCTCAGTTGAGAGATCCTCTTCCCAAATTACCCTAGCTTGTGTCCAATTGACATAAAATTAGCCAACATGTATCTAGTTTGGGTTGTAAATTTCCATTTTCATTTATTTAACTCTCTGTTATTATCCATCATGCCCCTTATGTACCAGTGTCCCTTGAGCACTTACAGTGTGGCAGGCCCTGTGCTTGGTGCTGTGAGTGTGGAATACCAGTAATCAAAATAACCCAAGATTTGTTCTAGTGAATCCTAATGTTCAGAGTGGCTGAGGGATTGACCCAAAGTCACAATTTCTGAGCTTTTGAGCTCCCTGTCCTAAACTCACTACTGTAGACTTCTTGCTCAAAAGGCCTTGCCCTGCCAAGAGTTATGTGGCCTCAATGTACTAGCATCTAACCAGCATCATGAGATTAGGTGTTACAGTGGAGTAAGAATGGAAATGGGCAGAGTGTTGTCTCAAGGCCAGTGCACGGAGGAGTCAACTCAGCCTTCTCAATACTAGTTTTTCCCTACAGCCAACTGGAATCAGTGGCTCTGAGACACTAAGGAAGAAGATGGCTGGAGCCTGAATCTCAGCTCTGTGCCTGGGCAATAAAGGCTCTGTGCTCTACAGCTGCCTTTGGGCTCCCTGTGAGCCTGAAGTAAATGTCTATCCTTAGCCATCATACTTGTTTGGGTAATCATCCTTAAAAATATTTGAACAAACTTCAAACAATGAACAGTTCTTTCCACGGTGGTGGGAGTTGTCACTTTTGATCTCTAGTATTTCCCCCTTGATCGGGTGTACAAATACTCCCACAGATGAGTTCATAGGACCCAGAACGAAAATGTAAGAGTAGATGTCAGTAGCTGCCCAATGTCCTGGATCACATGACCCCAGTGTTCTTGGATGACTTCCACCTGCCAAGAAGCTTTCCTGTTTCAGGAATCGAAGTAAAGTGGGAAAATGCAATCACACTCACGACAGGTAGTAATTCTAGGGCATGCATAGTTCTCTATGCCCTGAAATGACTCTTAGTCAAGTGAGGAGGCAATATGATGTATACGTATCCTAGTTTCCCTAGATCCCTATTGTACTTACTTTGAACAAACACATTATCTTTCCTGCATTTTCTTTTAATCTTGACTCTGATCGCCCAGGGAACTAGCTGGCAGCACATTTAATCCTTCATTGCACGATTTCCCATGACTATTTCTTGAATCTCACAAAAACCCAAAATAAAACAAATTCTCCAGCATCTTTAGTCACCCATGTTTTCTGTCGGATGAATGACTATCCCCTAGAGTTCATTTGTTAAAGTTCTCACCTTCAGACTTTGTGGGAGTACTTTGTGGGAGTTTGCAGAAGGGAGCTTTATTGAGGAGATTATAACACTAAGTGATTCTGATGTACACTAATTCAATCTAATTGATGTCGTCACCAAAGGAATGATTTACAAAATACAAAAGTGACATCACTGGCAATCTTGTGCATAGAGGACCTACCTGTAAAAACACAAAGGGGACAACCTATTGGAAAATTACAAGGCCTGAAAGAAAACCATGCTGACAATGAACTTGGACTATCAGCCTCTAGAAATGAAAGAACAGGGATGTGGCTGGGTACCTTCTCCCACATCCTGTGCTATATTGTTATAGCAGCTCAAGAAGCATGCCATGTAAGCCTAATTCGACATTGTTCTTGTTGCCTGGTGGAATCTAATTCTCAGACGTGCATAGATGATGTGTGACATGATGCAGCAACTCAATGTCAAGATCAGTATCAGAGGCTGGAACATGACTTTTACCTTATAGTGACTAGAGACTCTTATTTTGTTGATCCACCAGGAAGATGTCCTAACTAGCAGCTTTCTCATAAAGCAAAACGCTTTGATTTGTGCATAATCGTGATGTCAGATTTTTGGCCAAAGATTAGGAGGGAAGGGATGAGGGGTTAGAGAAGCCACAGGAAGAAGCAGGAAACCTAGGGAGGAGTATTCGCTTACCAAGATGGCTTGATAAGCCTGCCATTGTCTGGATTGGATCAATGTTGATACCATGAAGGATTGAGCAAATAGCACCTAAGTAGGCCCCTACTACTGAAGACACACTGATGAGTTCTTCCCTAAGACAGTGTTGCCTTCTATGGAATCTCTGGAGACCAGAATCTCAAAAACATTCATTAGCACTCACTCTGACCCGGTGTGGTGCCCTGTACTTCAGGAAACAACTACAGTGACACGACTGGTTTTTGGAGATCTACTTGGCCAAAGACTAACCTGGGCTGAGGTCCCTCCTTTCATTTCAAAGTCCCTCCTTTCCTATTCAGAAAGGAAATTTGGTCTTCAAAAGACACCAAAATAATAGAGTGTCCCCCTACCTCTATCCATTTAGGCTAATCTGGGTAGTCCTTCTAATAAGACAATAAAGCTGTTTCCAGTTAATTCCTGAGCACCAAGCTTTCCCCTACCCCCATTAACTATCTTGCAGGCATTTGAAACCTAGCTAATTGTCTTGGCACCTCAGCCCATAAAACTGTATGGCATATTCTCAAGTAAACACCAACCATCACATATAAAACACGCCTTTATAACTAAGAAGAATGAATTATTTGCCATCCACTGTTGAATCACAGGACCACATGCAACACCACCCTATTAGGCAACTAGAGGCAGCCACACCTAGAGCTTTTCCACACTTGGCTGTAGCCTCTGGAGCAGTTCCTGGCCCATGGTTGCCTTGCAGAAGTGATGTGTGAAACTGGGGTCTACAAAGCCTCAAGCCAGAATCCAGAGCAGGCTAACAGATCTATTTTCCCCATGTCACTTTGGCTGGTCACATCCTTCTGTTTATGTGTCAGTTGACTGAGATGCTTTCCCCCTAAAGACTCCTGAGTGGAGTCCTTAGAATATATGATACAGGGAGTAAGATCCTGGGAAGTGACCAGTTATGACATCAAATGGGCTTTTGCTAACAAACTACGTGTTTTTTATTGCATTTTGTTGATGGCTTTCACTGCAAGAATAGCTAACAGACTCTACCAATGACCAAGCACCATCTGAACACTTTTCTGTTGGAAGTTTCCACTTCCAGCTTAATTAAGCCCCCTTTAAGCTTAGTCCCACACAAAGTCTCAGGCTAGTAAGACAATGTAGACAATTTCCTTGCCAAAATAAAACAAACTGCCCTCTACTAGGCATTTTGAATATTTTAAATATAAAACATGACATTATTTATATAGAGATCACACTCTATAATTAGGCAGTCAGGTTACCACAAAAACAAACAACAATGAGAAAATAAAATAAAATAAAGTAAACACCAAAAATATCATACTTTCAGCAAGTTTAAAATTTCTTTGTGCCCTTTTATTTATTTTGTATTAGATATTTTCTTCATTTACATTTCAAATGCTATCCCCAAAGCCCCCTATACCTTCCCCCCCCCCCCGCCCTGCTCTCCAATGTACCAACTCCTGCTTCCTGGCCCTGGCATTCCCCTGTACTGGGGCATATGATCTTCACAAGACCAAGGGCCTCTCCTCCCATTGATGGCCAACTAGGCCATCCTCTGCTACATATGCAACTAGAGACACAGGTCTGTGGGTGGGTACTGGTTAGTTCATATTATTGATCCTCCTATAGAATTTCAGACCCCTTTAGCTCCTTGGGTACTTTCTCTAGCTCCTTTATTAAGGGCCCTGTGTTGCATCCATAGATGACTGTGAACTTCCACTTCTGTATTTGCCATGTGCCCTTTTAACAGCTATGCCTTGCCTGATGTCTGGCAGTTTAGTTCCCAACAGAGACTCAATGTCATATGAAGCCTAATGTTCCACATTCATAAGTGCATTCTGGTTCTGCTTAGAACAGCCTCTTCTCCATATCTCCAATTTGTTGAAAGTCCTTGTTGACTTTATATAATAATTACAACAGCCCTATGCCCACTATGAATGCTTTTAATCAGACTTTGTGTCACCATAACAAATACTTAAAATAAAGAACTTAGAAGACAGAACTTTTATTTTGGTGGATAAGTTTGGCACTCTCAGTTTACCATGGGAAGACACAGCCCTGCTGAGCGTCATGGCACCATGGCGGTCAGGACCTTAGAGATGCCTGTGCAGGTGGGCTCTTCCTTCTTACTGTTTTATTCCATGTGGGATGGTGCAAGCCACACTCAGGGGGAGTCATCTCCTTTGCAGACACATCCAGAAGTGTGATGAACTAATCTCCCAGTGTCTGCTCAAACAAATCAAGTTAAAAATTGATGTTAACCAATGAATTTCTGGTTATTTGCCCAACTCTGTCAGATGAGTGGCTAGCAATGATTTTCTACCTAGAAGGTTCATGGCCTTTGCTTTTTTTTTAGTGACATTTTTTTTACTTTTAAAATTGAAATATAATTACATTACTTCCCCTATTATCCCTCAAACTGTCCTGCTTCCCTTCCCTTGCTACCCCTACTAGGCCCCCTCCCAATCTCACTTGCTGTCATACTGGTAAATCTGTTTGTTTCAATTATTCACACACACACACACACACACACACACACACACACACACACACACACACACTAACACACTGAGTCCAGATAGTGTGGCTTGTGTTTAGATCATTTCAGTCTGACCACATTCTATTGGAGAACCACTTAGGGGTTTCATCCTGAGGAGGGGCTAATGCTCCTTCCCTTAGCAATCATTAGTTGCTTGTATTTCTGTGTCTTGAGCTGCAGGAGATTTCAACCCTCCATGTTAGCTCATCTATTTCTTGTATCACTGATCCAGACTTGTTTTGGCAGCCAAATTGTTGAGGTATCATAGGTGTAACTTCCCTGTCATTTCTAGGAAATTCAATCTTCCAACAGATTTGCTGGCCTACAGGCTGTTACAATCTTCCTGCCTCCTCCTCCTCCTCCTGATCTTCCCTGGGCCTTAGATGTAAGAGATGTTTTGTTGATGTATCTATTTGTTGAATATTTTGTTGAACATAGCTTCTCGATTTGCTAGAAGCTCAAAACCAATTCTTGTTTTCATTTCCTGAGTCCTACTTGAGAAATAATTGTAGCCAGGCCTAATGTATCTCCACTGTGTCTTTGCTCTACAGTTTTCTACAGTTCAGCAAGATTATTTTTCCATTTTAAGTTGAATTTTCTACAGGGCAGAAAAAGGTAACTAGTTTCTAATTTCTAAATATGCATAGCCAGTGTCTTAGTTAGGGTTTTATTGCTATGAAGACACACCATAACCAAGGTAACTCTTATATTTGGATAACATTTAATTGGATTTGGTTTATAGTGACAGAGGTTCAGTCTGTTATCATGATGGCAGGAAGCATAGCAACAACCAGATAGACATGGTGCTAAAGAATGAGCTGAGAGTTCTACATCCTTGATCCAAGTGCAGTCAGAATACTCTTCCAAGTAGCTAGAAGGAGGGTTTCAAAGCTCACCCCAACAGTGACACACTTCCTCCAATAAGGCCACACCTATTCCAACAAAGCCACACACACCTTCTAATAGTGACACTCCCTGGGCCAAGATTATTCAAACCATCACAGACATTTTCTCAGCACCACTTAAAAATTGTCTTTCTCCAATGTACATTTGTAGTGCGTTGTCAAGTATCAATTGACTATAGTTGCATGGATTTGTTTCAGAGTCCTTCTTTCATTCAGAGGGGCTAGGGGTCTATTTTAATGCCACAACCCTGCTCCCTTTGTTACTAAGGCTCTGTAGTATGTTTTAGAATAATGCTTTGTCATTCTTTAGCATTCTTATTGTTAAACAGTTGTGGTTTTGTCCATTCAGTAACTCTTTTGTTTCTGTATGAACTTCAGGATTTCTTTATGCATGTTTATGAATAATGTCATATTGATTTTGTTGGGTATTACTCTAAACCTGTATATTTTTTTTCTGAATTTTCTTTTTTTTAAATTTTTTATTAGGTATTTAGCTCATTTACTTTTCCAATGCTATACCAAAAGTCCCCCATACCCACCCACCCCCAATCCCCTACCCACCCACTCCCCCTTTTTGGCCCTGGCGTTCCCCTGTACTGGGGCATATAAATTTTGCGTGTCCAATGGGCCTCTCTTTCCAGTGATGGCCGACTAGGCCATCTTTTGATACATATGCAGCTAGAGTCAAGAGCTCCGGGGTACTGGTTAGTTCATAATGTTGTTCTACCTATAGGGTTGCAGATCCCTTTAGCTCCTTGGCTACTTTCTCTAGCTCCTCCATTGGGAGCCCTATGATCCATCCATTAGCTGACTGTGAGCATCCACTTCTGTGTTTGCTGGGCCCCGGCATAGTCTCACAAGAGACAGCTACATCTGCGTCCTTTCAATAAAATCTTGCTAGTGTATGCAATGGTGTCAGCGTTTGGATGCTGATTATGGGGTGGATCCCTGGCTATGGCAGTCTCTACATGGTCCATCCTTTCATCTCAGCTCCAAACTCCGTCTCTGTAACTCCTTCCATGGGTGTTTTGTTCCCAAATCTAAGGAGGGGCATAGTATCCACACTTCAGTCTTCATTCTCCTTGAGTTTCATGTGTTTAGCAAATTATATCTTATATCTTGGGTATCCTAGGTTTGGGGCTAATATCCACTTATCAGTGAATACATATTGTGTGAGTTTCTTTGTGAATGTGTTACCTCACTCAGGATGATGCTCTCCAGGTCCATCCATTTGGCTAGGAATTTCATAAATTCATTCTTTTTAATAGCTGAGTAGTACTCCATTGTGTAGATGTACCACATTTTCTGTATCCATTCCTCTGTTGAGGGGCATCTAGGTTCTTTCCAGCTTCTGGCTATTATAAATAAGGCTGCTATGAACATAGTGGAGCATGTGTCCTTCTTACCTGTTGGGGCATCTTCTGGATATATGCCCAGGAGAGGTATTGCTGGATCCTCCGGTAGTACTATGTCCAGTTTTCTGAGGAACCGCCAGACTGATTTCCAGAGTGGTTGTACAAGCCTGCACTCCCACCAACAATGGAGGAGTGTTCCTCTTTCTCCACATCCTCGCCAGCATCTGCTGTCACCTGAATTTTTGATCTTAGCCATTCTGACTGGTGTGAGGTGGAATCTCAGGGTTGTTTTGATTTGCATTTCCCTGATGATTAAGGATGTTGAACATTTTTTCAAGTGCTTCTCTGCCATTCGGTATTCCTCAGGTGAGAATTCTTTGTTCAGTTCTGAGCCCCATTTTTTAATGGGGTTATTTGATTTTCTGAAGTCCACCTTCTTGAGTTCTTTATATATGTTGGATATTAGTCCCCTATCTGATTTAGGATAGGTAAAGATCCTTTCCCAATCTGTTGGTTGTCTTTTTGTCTTATTGACGGTGTCTTTTGCCTTGCAGAAACTTTGGAGTTTCATTAGGTCCCATTTGTCAATTCTCGATCTTACAGCACACGCCATTGCTGTTCTGTTCAGGAATTTTTCCCCTGTGCCCATATCTTCAAGGCTTTTCCCCACTTTCTCCTCTATAAGTTTCAGTGTCTCTGGTTTTAAGTGAAGTTCCTTGATCCACTTAGATTTGACCTTAGTACAAGGAGATAAGTATGGATCGATTCGCATTCTTCTACATGATAACAACCAGTTGTGCCAGCACCATTTGTTGAAAATGCTGTCTTTCTTCCACTGGATGGTTTTAGCTCCCTTGTCGAAGATCAAGTGACCATAGGTGTGTGGGTTCATTTCTGGGTCTTCAATTCTATTCCATTGGTCTACTTCTCTGTCTCTATACCAGTACCATGCAGTTTTTATCACAATTGCTCTGTAGTAAAGCTTTAGGTCAGGCATGGTGATTCCACCAGAGGTTCTTTTATCCTTGAGAAGACTTTTTGCTATCCTAGGTTTTTTGTTATTCCAGATGAATTTGCAAATTTCTCCTTCTAATTCGTTGAAGAATTGAGTTGGAATTTTGAAGGGGATTGCATTGAATCTGTAGATTGCTTTTGGCAAGATAGCCATTTTTACAATGTTGATCCTGCCAATCCATGAGCATGGGAGATCCTTCCATCTTCTGAGATCTTCTTTAATTTCTTTCTTCAGAGACTTGAAGTTTTTATCATACAGATCTATCACTTCCTTAGTTAGAGTCACGCCGAGATATTTTATATTATTTATGACTATTGAGAAGGGTGTTGTTTCCCTAATTTCTTTCTCAACCTGTTTATTCTTTGTATAGAGAAAGGCCATTGACTTGTTTGAGTTTATTTTATATCCAGCTACTTCACCGAAGCTGTTTATCAGGTTTAGGAGTTCTCTGGTAGAATTTTTAGGGTCGCTTATATATACTATCATATCATCTGCAAAAAGTGATATTTTGACTTCCTCTTTTCCAATTTGTATCCCCTTGATCTCCTTTTGTTGTCGAATTGCTCTGGCTAATACTTCAAGTACTATGTTGAAAAGGTAGGGAGAAAGTGGGCAGCCTTGTCTAGTCCCTGATTTTAGTGGGATTGCTTCCAGCTTCTCTCCATTTACTTTGATGTTGGCTACTGGTTTGCTGTAGATTGCTTTTATCATGTTTAGGTATGGGCCTTGAATTCCTGATCTTTCCAAAACTTTTATCATGAATGGGTGTTGGATCTTGTCAAATGCTTTTTCTGCATCTAACGAGATGATCATGTGGTTTTTGTCTTTGAGTTTGTTTATATAATGGATTACATTGATGGATTTTCGTATATTAAACCATCCCTGCATCCCTGGAATAAAACCTACTTGGTCAGGATGGATGATTGCTTTAATGTGTTCTTGGATTCGGTTAGCGAGAATTTTATTGAGGATTTTTGCATCAATATTCATAAGAGAAATTGGTCTGAAGTTCTCTATCTTTGTTGGGTCTTTCTGTGCTTTAGGTATCAGAGTAATAGTGGCTTCATAAAATGAGTTGGGTAGAGTACCTTCTACTTCTATCTTGTGAAAAAGTTTGTGCAGAACTGGAATTAGATCTTCTTTGAAGGTCTGATAGAACTCTGCACTAAACCCGTCTGGTCCTGGGCTTTTTTTGGCTGGGAGACTATTAATAACTGCTTCTATTTCTTTAGGGGATATGGGACTGTTTAGAAGGTCAACTTGATCCTGATTCAACTTTGGTACCTGGTATCTGTCCAGAAAATTGTCCATTTCGTCCAGGTTTTCCAGTTTTGTTGAGTATAGCCTTTTGTAGAAGGATCTGATGGTGTTTTGGATTTCTTCAGGATCTGTTGTTATGTCTCCCTTTTCAGTTCTGATTTTGTTAATTAGGATTTTGTCCCTGTGCCCTCTAGTGTGTAAAGCTAATGGTTTATCTATCTTGTTGATTTTCTCAAAGAACCAACTCCTCGTTTGGTTAATTCTTTGAATAGTTCTAGTTTCCACTTGGTTGATTTCATCCCTGAGTTTGATTATTTCCTGCCGTCTACTTCTCTTGGGTGAATTTGCTTCCTTTTTTTCTAGAGCTTTTAGATGTGTTGTCAAGCTGCTAGTATGTGCTCTCTCCCGTTTCTTCTTGGAGGCACTCAGAGCTATGAGTTTCCCTCTTAGAAATGCTTTCATTGTGTCCCAAAGGTTTGGGTATGTTGTGGCTTCATTTTCATTAAACTCTAAAAAGTCTTTAATTTCTTTCTTTATTCCTTCCTTGACCAAGGTATCATTGAGAAGAGTGTTGTTCAGTTTTTACGTGAGTGTTGGCTTTCTATTATTTTGTTTGTTATTGAAGATCAGCCTTAGTGCATGGTGATCTGATAGGATACATGGGACAATTTCAATATTTTTGAATGTGTTGAGGCCTGTTTTGTGACCTATTATGTGGTCAATTTTGGAGAAGGTACCATGAGGTGCTGAGAAGAAGGTTTATCCTTTTGTTTTAGGATAAAATGTTCTGTAGATATCTGTCAGATCCATTTGTTTCATCACTTCTGTTAGTTTCAGTGTGTCCCTGTTTAGTTTCTGTTTCCATGATCTGTCCATTGGTGAAAGTGGTGTGTTGAAGTCTCCCACTATTATTGTGTGAGGTGCAATGTGTGCTTTGAGCTTTACTAAAGTTTCTTTAATGAATGTGGCTGCCCTTGTATTTGGAGCATAGATATTCAGAATTGAGAGTTCCTCTTGGAGGATTTTACCTTTGATGAGAACGAAGTGCCCCTCCCTGTCTTTTTTGATGACTTTGGGTTCGAAGTCAATTTTATCCGATATTAGGATGGCTACTCCAGCTTGTTTCTTCAAACCATTTGCTTGGAAAATTGTTTTCCAGCCTTTCATTCTGAGGTAGTGTCTATCTTTTTCTCTGAGGTGTGTTTCCTGTAAGCAGCAAAATGTTGGGTCTTGTTTGTGTAGCCAGTTTGTTAGTCTATGTCTTTTTATTGGGGAGTTGAGACCATTGATGTTAAGAGATATTAAGGAAAAGTAATTGTTGCTTCCTGTTATTTTTGTTGTTAAAGTTGGCATTCTGTTCTTGTGGCTGTCTTCTTTTAGGTTTGTTGAGGGATTACCTTCCTGTTTTTTCTAGGGCGTTGTTCCCGTTCTTGTATTGGTTTTTTTCTGTTATTATCCTTTGAAGGGCTGGATTCGTGGAGAGATAATGTGTGAATTTGGTTTTGTTGTGGAATACTTTGGTTTCTCCATCTATGGTAATTGAGAGTTTGGCTGGGTATAGTAGCCTGGGCTGGAATTTGTGTTCTCTTAGTGTCTGTATAACATCTGTCCAGGCTCTTCTGGCTTTCATAGTCTCTGGTGAAAAATCTGGTGTAATTCTGATAGGCTTGCCTTTAAATGTTACTTGACCTTTTTCCCTTACTGCTTTTAGTATTCTATCTTTATTTAGTGCATTTGTTGTTCTGATTATTATGTGTCGGGAGGAATTTCTTTTCTGGTCCAGTCTATTTGGAGTTCTGTAGGCTTCTTGTATATTCATAGGCATCTCTTTCTTTAGATTTGGGAAGTTTTCTTCAATAATTTTGTTGAAGATGTTTGCTGGTCCTTTGAGTTGAAAATCTTCATTCTCATCCACTCCTATTATCCGTAGGTTTGGTCTTCTCATTGTGTCCTGGATTTCCTGGATGTTTTGAGTTAGGATCTTTTTGCATTTTCCATTTTCTTTGATTGTTGTGCCGATGTTCTCTATGGAATCTTCTGCACCTGAGATTCTCTCTTCTATCTCTTGTATTCTGTTGCTGATGCTCAAATCTATGGTTCCAGATTTCTTTCCTAGGGTTTCTATCTCCAGTGTTGCCTCACTTTGAGTTTTCTTTATTGTGTCTACTTCCCTTTTTAGGTCTAGTATGGTTTTGTTCATTTCCATCACCTGTTTGTATGTTTTTTTCCTCTTTTTCTGTAAGGACTTCTACCTGTTTGATTGTGTTTTCCTGTTTTTCTCTAAGGACTTGTAACTCTTTAGCAGTGTTCTCCTGTATTTCTTTAAGTGATTTATTAAAGTCCTTCTTGATGTCCTCTACCATCATCATGAGATATGCTTTTAAATCTAGGTCTAGGTTTTCAGGTGTGTTGGGGTGTCCTGGACTGGACGAAGTGGGAGTGCTGGGTTCTGATGATGGTGAGTGGTCTTGGTTACTGTTAGTAAGATTCCTACGTTTACCTTTCGACACCTGGTAATCTCTGGAGTTAGTAGTTATAGTTGACTCTGTTTAGAGATTGTTCTTCTGGTGATTCTGTTACCGTCTATCAGCAGACCTGGGAGACAGATTCTCTCCTCTGAGTTTCAGTGCTCAGAGCACTCTCTGCTGGCAAGCTCTCTTACAGGGAAGGTGCGCAGATATCTTGTTTTTGGACCTCCTCCTGGCCGAAGAAGAAGGCCCAAAACAAGGCCTTTCTCAGAAGCTGTGTTGCTTTGGCAGTTCCCAGAAGCTGTCAGCTTCTGTGGTGCAGACACTCACCTGTGCAGACTAAATTCCTAAGTTCCAGGGAGTCCTGGAATCAAGATGGCGACCGCTGCTGCTGAGGCTGAGTCTGCCTCCCAAGCCAGGCGGACACCTGTCCTCTGGTCCGGACGGTGGCCGGCTGTCTGCGGCCCACCAAGGGTGCTGCCTCAGCGGCTCTGTGCTTCTGCCTGTCCCAGAAGCTGTCCGGTTCTCTGGCGCACCCTCTCACCAGTTCAGACTAATTTCCTAAGTTCTGCTGAGTCCCGGAACCAAGATGGCGACCGCTGCTGCTGAGGCTGAGGCCGCCTCCCAAGCCAGGCGGACACCTGTCCTCTGGTCCGGACGGTGGCTGGCTGTCTGCGGCCCGCCAAGGGTGCTGCCTCCAACCTGTATATTTCTTTCTGCATGTTATTGCCATTTAGACAATACAAATTCTCCCTATTCATGAACATGGGAGTTCTTTGCATTTTCTAGTGTCTCCTTAAATTTCCTTCTTGAGTTTATGATTTTCTCTGTTAGACTCAGGGATTTCAGGTTGTTCTCATTTCACACCTGGTCTTCTTCTCACGGATAGATTCTTTCAGTCTTAAGATGATTCTCTGGTGTGCGTGGTCAGGGTTGTGTATTTTATGCCCCTTGAGATGGCCAGGTGTATGCGTGAAGAGAGCAGTTCTTCCAATGGGTCTCATCGATGTATAAAAGATTCTGCCAGTTGGTCTTGAGACAAGATTGACTCCAGGGAGACTGATTTTTTCCATGTCAGACGACATCCTCTGAAGCTCAAGGAGATGTCGACAGTGATCAGGACCCTTGTTGGCTAACTGCCTGTCACAATGATGGACAAGGTAGGGAGTTTTTATTCTACTAAATGACTATCAGTGATTCAGTGTCTATACTGGATGATTATTTAGGGATATATTATTTTTAACATGGCATTATTTTGTCTGTTATAATTTTGTTTGTTTATACAGTTTTAGAAAAGTGGCACATTTTCAATGCCAGCCTTCAAATTATTGTAATTAATACATCTCTTCCATTTATGGGAATAGTATTAAAGCTCCTTATTGAAGTAACATATTACAGGAAAAAGATTCAATAAACTGACAGAACTCTAATGCTGTAGATGGTATGTCCATGGGAGTCAACCTTTAAATAAAAACATGGAGGGAGAGAGATACTTTATTTGGGAGTAAACATAGGACATTGGGGTGCAGGATAAGATGCCATGGAGATTGCTGGAGGCTACTGGTTAAAGGAAACTTAAAGGCAAAACCATCAGGATTGTTCTTAAAATGCTATTTTGAAACACCATTCATTGACTACAAGGATCAGTTACATTGGTTCAAGTCTGAAAAGATGCTGCCAGACTGGAATCCTCCCAGAATATGCTAATTGCATGTTACAATGGCACTTGTAGAAGGATGTGATTTTGACAGACTCCTTTGTAATGTTGATTCCCTTCTTATAACTCTCTTGACATTACTTTTTGCTTCAAATGGACTCAAGTGACTTAATTTGGGTTCTGGTAGCTTTCACAGTGGCCAAAATGTGACAGTATGAGACAAGTGAAGATTCCAGAAACAGGGCAATGTAGTCTACACTGGTGATGTATAGTGGCAAGCCCTGGAAAGGGGATGTATGAGGTAGAACTTTCCCAAAAGCCCCGTCCTCATACCGTCTTTTCAAAAAAAGTCTGCAAAGCCAGGTGGTAGAATCTGAGTCTCTTGACTTCTCAGGTTAGTGTTCTCCACATGGCCCAACCCTGTCATAAATACAGCTAAGTGTAGCATGCAATGGGACATGGCTTACCCATATCTCAGGCCTGTCATCACGTGCACTCCACTAAAGTGTTGGATAAATTGATGAGTGTAGCGAGGCTTGTGGAGTTACTCTGAAGGCATCTGGCAGAGGATGGCCAAATTTTAAACTTACTTAAAGCATTATGAGATTTTTAGTGCTTTCTTTCTTTTTTCCTTTGTTGTTTGGTTTTTGGTAACCTGATTGTCTAGTACTAGAGAGTGAACTCCGTAAATAATGCCATGTTTTAAAAGTAAAACTTTGGAAATACCTAAGAGGCTAGTTTTATTTTATTTGGGCAAAGAAGTTGTCTACACTGTGTTCCCAGTCTGAGATTTTGCCTGTGACTGAGATTAAAGGGGGCTTAAGTAAGCTGGTAGTGGAAACTTCTCACTGAACAGCATTCAAGTGGACCTTGGTTTTTGGTAGGAGCTGTTAGCTCTGCTTACAGTGAGAGACAGCAGCAAAATGTAATAAAGAAACATGCAGGTTGATAGCAGAAGTCCATTTGATGTTGGGAACAAGATAATTATGGGAGATGACAAGATTAAAGACTTAATTAGTCACAAATTTTCATCTGTAGGAGAAAGAAGCCTCATGGGCATTGCAGGAATTGTTCAGATCCCATGTATAGCCCTCAAGAATCTAACATGTTTCCTTGAGAATAGAATTTTCATAGTTCCTGTCTTGCAAGCCATGAGAGAGGGAGAGGGTGTGTTTCCCTGCCTGCTGACCTAAGCACTAAGGAGCTTCTACAGCTAGGCTCTAAGGGCCTCTCTGCTCTACCGTCTGGGGACAGCCATTGGCATCATCCATGATGCTGGGTCTTCAGGCACACAGAATGCAAATTATTGGCTCATGGAATCCTTGGCATGGATTTCAAAGGAAAAGCAGACAATGTATGCCATGTCAGAATAACCACAGACTGTGGAACCACTCACATCCTTATGTCCATGTGTCCACACATGTGGAACCTACAGATGTCCTCTGTAGAACAGCTGCAGTAAGAGCAGAGCCAGCTCAGAGAGATCATATGCACCACAACCTTCAGGTCTATAGAGGAGGAGATTGTAGCCTGTTGGTGCTATTTTCTGAATAGAATGTGCCATGCCATAAGACATATAAGTCTGTGAATATAAAGGGTCTAGTAATTTGCCCTGCTGTCTTTCAGTCTTCCTTTGCCTCCATTACTACTTTATGGGCCCCAAATCTGTCATGGGACCCAGGAAAAAGTAGCAAAAAACCATCTCCCCTCTGCCACAGTGTGCTTGGGAGAGCATAGACATTGGGTCAGTCAATCATCTATCCACCTCCTGTGGAGGTGGCATCTCATGATGTTGAATCTCTCTCCATGCTCCCTTCTCTAATGTATAAATGAATTATTCTTAATATAAATGTAAGCAGTGAATTAAGCCAGCGGCTATATTTCTTTATGTTAATCCCCAATAATCACACTGGTAAACCAATATTTATTTAAAAGTTTGCCTCAATAGCTGAGTAATTTAATGATCTACCTTTACTTTCTATGCTAATCCAGCTGCCTCTCACCCGGTTGATACTTGCATATTATTATTGATGTGGCTGCTCAGATCCCTTCTTGGTGGCTCTAATTTCTCCATCCTGCCCCTGATATATGAATCTCCCCCTCCTCTCCTCTTCCTCCTCCTCCTCCTCTCCCCTCTCCTTTTCTCATTGGCAGATGTCCTGCCCTATTCCCTATTCTGCTCAGCCACTGGTCAGCATTTATTGACAAGGCAGTGAATAAGTGGCAAGAAATGTTTACACAGATGTGAGACAGGAGATACTTTATATAAGCATTACAATGCCATGTTCAGAATGAAACAAGACACAAAAGAAGAGAAATGAGCATTTGAATAACACAAGGGTAAACTTTATACAGTGTACAAAAACATTATTAGTACACTAATGTATATAGATCCATTTTGAGCCAAAGACAGAGACTCTGGTTTGATTTCTAAGGGAATGTATTTGTGATGTCATTAAAAATTGAAAGCATATGGCCAGTCAGTTGTGTCACATGTCTTTAATCCCAGAACTTGGGAGGCAGAGGCAGGTGGGTCTCTGATTTCAATCCTAGCCTGGTCTACAGAGTGAGTTCCAGGAAAGCCAGGACTACACAGGTAACCAAATAACAAAAACCAAAAATTTGAAAGCATAAAATCAAATGTTTCTCCCTATTGTGTCCCACTGGTGTCAGACGATTGATTTTGGAAACAATATCTGACAAAAAGTCACCCTTTTCTTAGCTCCAGACTCTCAAACATGACTGGGCCTCCTGATCACAGTTCAACATGTTCCCTATGGGATGACCTCTCTGCTGTTTCCTTGGCTCTGAGCTCAGTCCAAAAGTCCACTTCCTTGTCTTTCAGCCTATGGGCTGCCTGTGCTGGGACTCCAATCTGAAGGTATCCTTCCTTCTGGTCATATTCTGGCCAATGAGGCAGCCCTTCACCATTAGGGTTCCTGTAAACAGAATAAAAAGAAATTCACCAAGATGTACAAAGATGCCCAGGCTTATCTCTGCCAAGAAGCCTGTAACCTTCCACAGATCAAATGGACAG
The DNA here is from genome assembly GCF_000001635.26 of Mus musculus. Taxonomy (NCBI): domain Eukaryota; kingdom Metazoa; phylum Chordata; class Mammalia; order Rodentia; family Muridae; genus Mus; species Mus musculus. Next base: position 93,303,187 of record NC_000074.6, read on the forward strand.
GTGTCTAAATCCTGGCACACGGGTTTGTTTCTTTCTTTCTTTCTTCCTTCCTTTCTTTCTTTCTTTCTTTCTTTCTTTCTTTCTTTCTTTCTTTCTTTCTTTCTTTCTTTTTTAAGTTTGTTATGATATACATCTTGCATTCTCTGCAAATCCTCACGTGTTACAGGCTGGTATTGAGCTAGAAGCTAGTGGAATAAAGGGTGGAGTGTAGTTAGAAGAAGCAAATGCTGGCGACCTTGAGTAGTGCTGGGGGTCCCACTCCTTCCTGTCATAGCTTCCTGACTGCATGCTGCTCTGCCTCATCACAAGCCTCAAATTAAAAGTCCAAGTGAAACTCAGAGCTAGAATACAACCTTCATTTAAGTGAGTGGACTTTGGGCATTTTGTCAGTCTTTGAAAGCTAACATCTAAAATTGCTTCTGAGAAAGGGGTCACTCTATGGTTAAGCTGGTATTGTAGTTTGTAATAATTTTTAATTGGTTTGTGAAGGAAATTGGAAGTTTGGAGAGCATGCTGCTGCAAACTTAGAATAGGTGAGTAGGATATTCTAGATTCTAGTGGGTTCTAAAATGAAAGAAGTCAATGAAGCCAAGCTTGTGACATTTCAGAGGGCAATGAAGCCTCTGTGTGGAACTTGAATAGAGATAATTAGTGTTCCATTATGTCTACAGTTGTCCATTCCCTGACCTTTCTTGATAGATTGATAGCAGTGTCAGACTGCATAACTAATGGGCTTGTTCAAAAGCATCACAGCTTTCAGGCAATGTAAAGGTACTTTTTGTTGGTTTCAATTAGATTTACAGTGAAATTAAAGGGAAAAATTACAGCATAAAGAACTTAATGATTCTGTATTTCAAAATTAAGAATCGGGCCAATAAAGACCCAAGTCTTCTGAACAGATGAAAGGAGGACATATTCCTAAGGATGTCTCGGGATCTGCGAGATGGCCCATCACGAGGGTATCACTTGCTTCAAAGACATTTCTTGAGATATTAGCATTAACTGTCCTTCATCTACAGTATGGTGTAAAGAATCAATTTTCTGGGATTTGTTTCCCTATGTTCAGGTTCTTGGAGGATTTACGTTGATGGTCCATGGGCCCTAACTCTACCTCAAACTATAGTTAGATCTTGACGTCATCGCATTGCACTGATTTTGCAGGCAAGCAAAATGCAAGGCCCATGGGGCCATCAAGGTTGCTATTTGGTTTTCAAGTGAAAGCATGGGCGATCATCAAGTGTGTCAAAAGTTTGATGTCTCAAGTAGCAACCCTAACAGCATAATGCAAGAAGCTATGAGAGTAAAGCGACCTTTTGAGGGAGACCTTAGTAAGTCATAATTTGGCATGGCTTGGAACATTGGCCTAGGAAACATTCAGACCATGAGCAGAATGACTGTCTTGATCACTCGTGGTGTTAAGAGACACTGTGGCCAAGGAAACTCTTATTAAATAAGGCACTTAATTGGGACTTGGAGTAAACTTTTATTGGCTTAGTGCATTGCTGTCATGGCAGGAGCATGGCAGCATGCATGGTAGTGGAGTGATAGCTACACTGACCTACAGTCAGAGAGAGACTGGGCCTGACAGGGCCTTTGAAACCTCAAAGTCTACCCTGAGTCTACACTTCCTTTTAACAAGGCCATACCCACAAATTTTTCTAATCCAAACAAAGAGCTTCACTTCCTGGTGACTATGCACTAAACTACATAAACTTATGAGGGTCATTCTTATTTAAACTACCACAGAGTCCTAGTGGCCACAGGGGCTATAGGCATTGAGACTTTAGAATGCATTCCCCAGCATTCAGAGCCCATGTCTGTCAATAGATTCCTGGATGTACCAAAGGAAATTTAAGATTTAAATTCTTTTCACGGATTTTGGACCTGCTTTAGTCTCGTTCCTCATTGCTATTCTCCTGTCCCTCCCTGTAGAACAGCAATGTTTGGCTATTTTCCTTGTATCTTAGGAATTTGTTACTTCTTTTTTTGTTGGTGTGGGTTTTCATAGCAAAGGTTTGCCTGAGTCTGGAAATTCTTTTGACTTGGATGTCAAAGCAGTATAAAAAGTAATGAGAAGTTAGGTATGTGTGGTAATGAGTTTCTGTGATAGGCATGAACTTCTTGGGGGTCATGGGCAGGATGTTATCATTTAGAATTTGATATTGCCCCAAATCCTCATGGGTTAAAGCTTTGATCCCCTCCTGATGGTGCCATTGGGACATGGCAGAAAAGTAATAAAGGAGAACTTGAAGAAGGATGATCATGGAAGACTTTCCACTGAGGATTATAGTAGCATCCTGGCCCTTTCCTTCCATCCATGAATGATAGAAGGTAAGGAGCTTTGACCTACCATATGCTCCACACATGATGTTCTGTTCCAACACAAGAACTAATAGGCAAAATGAGCAAAACCCAAAGTCTGGGTCAAAATTCACATTCTCTCCTACATGTTGAACTATCACAAATATCATCATAGCTACAAATTGGATTAACACAGCTCTCATTGTGAGAATGCTATAGTCAGAGGGACAGGAGGACAATCACTCAAACATTAGAAAACTAGTCCTTCCTCAGGGGTATGACTCACGGCACCACACCTCCAGCTTTGCCTTCATAGCCATCTGTCTTACCCATTCCGAGCAAAGTTGGCCCAGAATTTCATCACCATCTTGCTGAGGTTGATCTCTTCTTCTGAAGCACCCTCTGTGATAAAGAAGGAATTAAAAAAATAGCTACTTAATTTAAGATGTGGTTAATGAGCATTTGTATTTGAATCTGAGCACCTTTAAGAAATGCCATCTTGTCTGTGAATGGATTACCCGGCGTGTGTCCTGTCTACCCTGATCTATGAAGATAAATGGACTCAAACCTGGTTACTATTTGAAGGGGATAAATGCACTTTTGGCCTTTATGGCAGACTCATTTACTCAAAAATCTGCCTTTTAAGAAGATCTTGGTGAGTGTGCCTACAATTTAAAGTCAAGAGGAACATTCCAGGTGTTCTCTGCCTTTCTCTGTCATGCTCACCTGCCTGGAATTTAATGGCAACAACACTCAACTTCCCCAGCTTTACCACCAGGGTTGCTTGCCCTTAGGGCTATCTCTGACACATATACCTCTTCATAGAATCTGAAAACAATCAGAACTGGAATGATACCGAGTAGATATCCAGCAGAGAGATGCTCAGAGACACTGGTATGCTATGAGGGACATAATTCACAAAGTTTGCTAAACTGTTGAAAAGTAAAGTATTGAAGACCTTTGTGAAAGGATATATATGCCAGCCAGATGGTGGGTAGGAACATGATAGACCTTATTTAAGGTTAGAAATTTTCCTCACACCCCACCACATTCACAGTGTAATACTTATGAGAGGAAAATTAAATTCTGGCACTCTTGCCCTAACGCAAAGCCTGTGGTGATCTTCCACTTTTCCTCCTGGGGTCACAGATCAGGATTCTGAGAATGACTATCTCTGGGGACACAGTAACATAATCCCATCATGTGTGTTAAAGGAGAGAGACTGGAAACCGTCTTATAGCTGATCCCTGTCACAAAGCATAAAGAAAGCCAGTTTAAAAGGAGGAACTCGCTCAAGGCCATCAAGGCAAGACACAAACTGAGGCCTAATATCACCAAGAACACAGCCAGCAAAAAGACATTACCTTTTAAAAACGGGGCTCCCCATACAGAAAAGAGTTCATCAGCGTGGTCTCCTAACAATTCCTGGGGTCTATCGTCTGATACAAAACTTGGGCGATACTGATATTCATACATGTAGGTTGGGGCTCCAGCATCTGTGGAGACAAGGATTCATGTACAGTTACATTACTAGACACACACCTGGGTGGTGTCACAGTCTTAGGTCCTGCACTTGATTATATTCTTCATCTGCAGAAGAGATAAACACAGTTTTAATAAAGCTATGGCCAACAACCTTCCATTCCATAACTGCACCAGGGGGCAGATCACATGATCTAGCATGCCCCGCCCCCCATGCCCATACCTAGAAATAGCTTGACTTTCAGGAGGTCTGTCATAACCAGGCTTGCAGATCAGGAGCACCAGACCGCCTCCCACACTCAGGGACAGCCTGACTCAAGGAAGCCAATCATAATCAGGCTCACAGGAGGGACAGGCTCCAGTCAGGGACAACAAGGCCAGTTAACAGGAGAGATAGTCAGATGGCAAAGGGCAAGCACAAGAACATAAGCAACAGAAACCAATGCCAAGTGATACCATCACAACCCAGTTCTCCCACTACAGCCATCCCTAGATAACTTAACATACCTGAACAGCAGGATTCTGACCTAAAATCCTATCTCATAAGGATGATAAAGGACCTTAAGGAGGACATAAATAGCTCCCTTAAAGAAATACAGAAGAACACAGGTAAATAGGTAGCAGCCCTTTAAGAGAAACACATAAATTCCTTAAAAATATATATATGAAAAACACAATCAAATAGGTAAAGGAATTGAACAAAAATGTCCAGGATCTAAAGACAATCACAAAGGGAGGCAACCCTGGAGATGAAAAACCAACAGACACAAGCACCACCAACAGAATACAAGAGACGGAGGAGAGGGAATCTGTCATAGAAGATACCATGGAAGGTATTGACACAACAATAAAAGAAAATGCAAAATGCAAAAAGCTCCTAACCCAAAACATCCAGGAAATTTAGAACACAATGAAAAGACCAAACCTAAGAGTAATAGGAGTAGAAGAGAGTAAAGATTCCCAATTCAAAGGACCAGAAAACATCAACAAAATCATAGAAGAAAACTTCCCCAACCTAAAGAAAGAAATAGTCATAGATTTACAAGAAGGCTAAAGTACACCAAATAGACTGGACCAGAAAAGAAATTCCTCCCATCACATAATAATCAAAACACTAAATACACAGAACAAAGAAAGAATATTAAAAGCAATAAGGGGAAAAGGACAAGTAACATATAAAGGTAGCCCTATCAGACTTACACCAGATTTCTCAACAGAGACTCTAAAAACCAGAAGATCTTGAACAGATGTCATGCAGACCCTAAGAGAACACAAATGCCAGCCCAGGATACTATACCCAGCAAAACTCTCAATCATCATAAATGGAGAAACCAAGATATTACATGACAAAACCAAATTTAAACAATATCTTTCCACTAATCGGCCCTACATATGATAATACAAGGAAAACTCCAACACAATGAGGCAAACTACACCCAAGGAAAACTAAGAAAGTAATTATCTCGCAACAAACCCAAGAGAAGAGAACCACCACACAAACATAGCACCACCTCTAAAAACGAAAATAACAGGAACCAACAATCATTGATGTTTAATAGCTCTCAAAATCAATGGACTCAATACCCCAATAAAAAGGCATAGGCTAACAGACTGGATACATAAATAAGACCCAGAAGTTTGCTGCGTACAGGAAACACAAAGACAGACATTATGTTAGACAAAAAAAGGTAGAAAAATTATTTCCAAGAAAATGTTCCCAAGAAACAAGCTGGAGTAGCCATTCTAATATCCAACAAAATAGTCTTTCAACCAAAAACTATTAACAGAGATAGGGAAAGACATATATTCATCAAAGGAAAAATCCACCAAGATGAAGTGTCAATTCTGAACATCAATGTCACAAATTCAAGGGTACCCACATTTGTAAAAGAAATGTTACTAAAGCTCAAAACAGTTATTGAAATTCACACAATAATAGTGGGAGACTTCAACACCCCACTCTCACCAATGGACAGGTCATCCAAACAGAAACTAGAAAGAGACACAGTAAAATTAACAGAAGTTCTGAACCACATGGATTTAACAGATATTTACAGAACATTTCACCCTAAAACAAAAGAATATACCCTCATCTCAGCACCTCATGGTACCTTCTCCAAAACTGACCACATAATCAGAAACAAAACAAGCCTCAAAAGATACAAGGAGATTGAAATAATCCCATGCATTCTGTTAGCTCACCACAGACTAAAGCTAGTATTCAATAACAACAAAAAAACAGAAAGTCCACATACTAATGGAAACTGAATAACTCTCTATTCAATGATAACCTGGTCAGGGAAGGAAGGAAGGAAGGAAGGAAGGAAGGAAGGAAGGAAGGGAGGGAGGGAGGGAGGGAGGGAGGGAGGGAGGGAGAGAAAGAGAGAAAGAAAGAAAGAAAGAAAGAAAGAAAGAAAGAAAGAAAGAGAAAGAGAAAGAGAAAGAGAAAGAGAGAAAGAATGAAAGAGAGAGAAGGAAGGAAGAAAGAAAGAAGGAAGGAAAGGAAGGGAAGGGAAGGAAAGGAGAAAGGAGAAAGGAGAAAGAAAGGAGAAAGGAGAAAGGAGAAAGGAGGAGAAAGGAGAAAGGAGGAGAAAGGAGAAAGGAGAAGAGAAAGGAGAAAGGAGAAAGGAGAAAGGAGAAAGGAGAAAGGAGAAAGGAGAAAGGAGAAAGGAGAAAGGAGAAAGGAGAAAGAGAAAGGAGAAAGGAGAAAGGAGAAAGGAGAAAGGAGAAAGGAGAAAGGAGAGGAGAGGAGAGGAGAGGAGAGGAGAGGAGAAAGGAGAGGGGGAAGGGGAAGGGGAAGGGGAAGGGGAAGGGGAAGGGGAAGGGGAAGGGGAAGGAAAGGGGAAGGGGAAGGAAGGGGAAGGGGAAGAAGGGGAAAAAGGGAAAGGGAAAAAGGGAAAGGGAAAAAGGAAGAAGAAAGGAAGGAAGAAAGGAAGGGAAAGGAAGGGAAAGGAGGAAGGGGAAGGAAGGGGAAGGGGAAGGAAGGGGAAGGGGAAGAAGGGGAAAAAGGGAAAGGGAAAAAGGGAAAGGGAAAAAGGGAAAGGGAAAAAGGGAAAGGGAAAAAGGGAAAGGGAAAAAGGGAAAGGGAAAAAGGGAAAGGGAAAAAGGGAAAGGGAAAAAGGGAAAGGGAAAAAGGGAAAGGGAAAAAAGGAAAGGGAAAGGGAAAGGAAAGGAAAGGAAAGGAAAGGAAAGGAAAGGAAAGGAAAGGAAAGGAAAGGAAAAAGGAAAGGGGAAAGGAAAGGGGAAAGGAAAGGGGAAAGGAAAGGAGGAGAGAGAGAGACAGACAGACAGACAGACAGAGACAGAGAGAGAGACACAGAGAGAAACTAAATACTTTCTAGAATTTAACAAAAATGAAGGCACAGCATACTCAAACTTATGGGGCACAATGAAAGCAGTGCTAAGAGGAAAATTCATAGCACTGAGTGCCTTTATAAAGAAATTGGAGAGATCCTACACTAGCAAATTAAATATGAAAGGCCTAGAACAAAAAGAAGAAAACACACACAACCTCTTGTAGATGGCAGGAAATAATTAAACTCAGGGCAGAAATCAACCAATTAGAAACAAAAAGAACTGTACAAAGAATCAAGAAAACCAAAAGCTGGTTCTTTGAGAAAATCAACAAGATAGATAAACCCTTAGACAAACTAACTAAAGGGACCAGAGTCAGTATCCAAATTAACAAAATCAGAAATGAAAAGGGATACATAACAACAGAAATGGAGGAAATTTAAAAAAAAAAAGTCAGATCCTACTACAAAAGTCTATACTCAAAAAGTTCGAAAATCTAGATGAAATGGATTATTTTCTAGACAGACAGAAGGTACCAAAGTTAAATCAGGACCAGATAAACTATCTAAACAGTCCCATAACCCCTAAGAAAATAGAAGCAGTCATTAAAAGTCTCTCAACCAAAAAAAGCCCCCAGTCAAATGGTTTTATTGCAAAATGTTATCAGACCGTCAAAGAAGACCTAAAAACCAATACTTCTCAAGCTAATCCACAAAATAGAAAGAGAAGGATGACTACCTAATCCATCCTATGAAGCCCCAGTTACACTGGACATAAACCATACAAAGAACTTGAGACCAATCTCACTTATGAATATAGATGCAAAAATACTAAATACAATTCTCATAAACTGAATCCAAGAACACACCAAAACCATTATTTGCCACAATCAAGTAGGCTTCATCTTAGGGATGCAGGGATGGTTCAAAATATGGAAATCTATCAACGTAATCCACTATATAAACAAACTCAAAGAAAAAAATCACATGATCAACTTATTAGATGCTGAAAAAGCCTTTGCCAAAATACAGCAACCCTTCACGTTAAAAGTCTTAGAAAGATCAGGAATTCAAGGCACATACCTAAACATAATAAAAGCAATATACAACAATCCAACAACCAACATCAAATTAAATGGAGAGAAACTTGAAGCAATCCCACTAAAATCAGAAACAAGACAAAGCTGCCCACTCTCCCTATTTATTCAATATGGTACTGGAAATTCTAGCTAGTGTAATAAGACAGCAAAAAGAGGTCAAAGTGACAGAAAATCAGAAAGGAAAAAGTCAAGGTATCCCTACTTGCAGATCATATGATTGTATACATAAGTGACCCCAAATATTCTACCAGAGAACTCCTCCATCTAAAAACAACTTCAGCAAAGTGGCTGAATATAAAATTAACTCAAACAAATCAATAGACTTCCTTTATACAAAAGATAAATGGGCTGAGAAATAAATTAAGGAAACAACACCCTTTATAATAGTCACAAATAATCTAAAGTATCTTTGTCATAACTCTAAAAAATCTGTATGACAAGAACTTCAAGTCTCTGAAGGAAAAAAATTGAAGAAGACCTCAGAAAATGGAAAGACCTCCCATACTCATCATGGATTGGTAGAATTAGCATTAAGAAAAATGGCCATCTTACTGAAAGCAATCTATAGTCTCAATGCAATCCCCACCAAAATTCCAACTGAATTCTTTACAGAGATAAAAAGAGAAAATCTCAACTTCATCTGGAATAACTAAAAACTCAGGGTAGTAAAAACAATTCTCAACACTAAAAGAACTTCTAGGGGAATCACCACCCCTGACCACAAGCTGTACTACAGAGCAATAGTGATAAAACCTGCATGGTACTGGTACAGAGACAGGCAGTAGATCAATGAAATAGAATTGAAGATGCTGAAATAAACCCAACACTTATGGTCACTTGATTTTTGACAAAGAAGACAAAACCATACAGAGGGGGAAAAAGACAGCATTTTCAACAAATGGTGCTGGTCTAACTGGCAGACTGCATTTAGAGGAATCCAAACTGATCCGTTTTTATCTCCTTGTATAAAGCTCAAGTCCAAGTGGATCACGAACCTCCACATAAAACCAGATACACTGAATCTAGTCAAAGAGAAAGTGGGAAAGAGCACACATTAGCACAGGGGAAATTTTCCTGAACAGACCACCAATGACTCAGACTCTATGATCAGTAATCTCAGACTGAGCCATTTGTCAAGGATGACAAATGGGACCTCATGAAACTATAAAGCTTCTGTAAGGCAAAGGACAAAATGGCAACCTACAGATTGGGAAAAGATCTTTACCAACCCTACATCCAATAAAGGACTAATATCCAAAATATACAAAGAACTCAAGAAGTTAGACTTCAGAAAGCCAAATAACGCTTTTAAAAATGGGGTACAGAGCTAAACAAAGACTTCTCAACTAAGGAATCTTGAATGGCTGAGAAGCACCTAAAGAAATGTTCAACATCCTTAATCACCAAGGAAATGCAAATCAAAACAACCCTGAGACTACACCTCACACCAATCAGAATGGCTAAGATAAAAAAAAAAAAAAAAAAAAAAAAACTCAGGATACAGCAGATGCTGGTGAGGATGTGGTGAAAGAGGAACTCTCCTCCATTCCTAGTGGAAATTGAAAAAAAAAGTGGTTTAGCCACTTTGGAAATCAGTCTGGCAGTACCTCAGAAAACTGGAAATAGTTCTACCAAAAGACCCAGCTATACCACTCCTGGGCATACACCCAGAAGATGCTTCAACATGTAATAAGGACACATGCTCCACTATGCTCATAGCAGCCTTATTTATAGTAGCCAGAATCTAGAAACTACCCAAATGTCCCTCAACAGAAGAATGGATACAGAAAGTGTGGTGCATTTACACAATGGAATACCACTTGGCTATTAAAAACTGACAACTTCACGAGTTTCGTAGGCAAATGGATGGAACTAGAAAATACCATCCTGAGTGTGTGTGGTAACCCAGACCCAAAAGGACATACATGATATGTACTCACTGATAAGTGAATATTAGTCCAAAAGCTCAGAATACCCATGATACAACTCACAGATCACATGAAGCTTAACAAGAAGGGTGGGCAAAGTGTAGATGCTCCAGTTCTACTTAGAAGGGGAAAGAAAATAATCAAGGGAGGCAGAAGGATGGAGGGAACTAGATGGGAAAGGGAAGGAGTAAGGAAAAGGGGGGCATGACCAGGTATAGAAAGAGAGGGAAGAGAAGTCCATGAAGCCAGGAGAATGAATAGAAATAAGTAGTTGTGGAGGTATGGGGAGCAGGAGGGCAAGGAAAACCACTAGAAAGTCCCAGACACGAGAGAGAGACTCTCAGATTCCAATGGGGGTGGCATTAGCTGAAATACCTAACAGCTAGGAGATAGAACCTGAAGAGACCAGTAGATAGACATGGCCCTAGTGGAGGAATAGGGCAACCCACCCACCTCAAAATTTTTAACCCAGAATTGTTCCTGTCTAAAGAAAATTCATGGAAAAAAAATGGAGCACACACTCACAACCAACCACTGGACTGAACCTGTGGACACCAATGGAAGCGTTACGGGAAGGACTGAAGGAACTGAAGGAGATTGTAACCCCATAGGAAGAATAACAATATCAACATCCTAAAATATCAACTGACAAATTTTTAAATGAAATACATCCTCCCAGCATAGGATGAGGAATAATCACCTTTCACAGCTTCCCTCACTGGAAACTTGTTAACTCTGTGACTCTGAAACCTATTTGTGGAAGAGATATTTCAAGACCAAGGAGAACTTGCTTGAGATAGGGCATTAATCTTGCTTCTGTCACTTGATTACTTTAGAAGAGAACTCGGATCCCAGCTACAGAGCAGAGATTTTTCATGAACAAGAGACTACATTTTACACAGCAAGCTATCCAAGATATTTGTATTACTTTTTGCAGAGTCCCTGGTATTTCTAAACTTCTTATAATCACAATGCGAGATTTGGAAAGAAAGTGAGACCCATGTGTTGGTAATTACAAAGTGAAACACTCAGAAAACCAAAGACAGGAGGAGGCTGTTTCCAGGCTAGACACTTGAACAAGATTTGCAGATGGAAAGAAATGGAAGGAGGATAGAGGGTTTATTTCAAGAGAGTGATTGAAAATACTCCCTGCCTGGGTGAGGTACCCAACATTGGGTCAGGAAACACAGCAGCTTTCAGTTGATTGTAGCCAAGACACAAAGCAATCATGGTATTAATCATCAAGGAGAAGGGAAAACCCAGGAGCATCAGAGAGAAGAGCTTCACAATCAAGGATGGACCAAATTTATAACCAGTGTCTCAGAGGAAATTTCATGGGCATGGAGAGCAAGGTGATACAGGCTTGTGCTGGAGGAGAGTAACCTCCAGCCTCAAGCACTGTACTCAGGGCAGAGCCCTTCAAAAGTGAGGGAGACATAGCAACTCTCCAGTCAGAAGCTGTGGAACTCGCTGTCTCTGGTCCTTCCTCATGGGAATGGCTAAAGAGTGTTCTTTAAAGCAAAACTTCAAGATAATGAGACATGAGACAGGAGATGTCAAAGCCATAGAAATAAAGCAAGCCACAGGCAGGTCACTCTCAGTTGAAAAGTGGATACAATTTAATCCTGTGTAATACAAATGTACGTCAATAGAAATTATGCCAATAATGATAGATGAGGCATATTATCATCTAGAGTTACAATAAATTGTGTTTGTCCAAATGATGTAATTGTTAATGTCAGGATCATAAAGATGCTGGTGAGGATGAGGAATAAAGGGAACACTCCTCCATTGCTGGTAGGAGTGCAAACTTGTACAGCCACTTTGGAAATCAATTTGAAGGTTTCTCAGAAAATGGAAATTGGTTCTACTTCAAGACCCAGGAATACTACTCCTGGGCATATACCCAAAAAGATGCTCCACCATACCACAAGGACACTTGCTCAACTATGCTCATAGCACCTTTATTCATAATAGCCATAAACTAGAAACAAACTAGATGATCCTTAACTGAAAGTGGATAAAGAAAATGTGATATATTTACACATGAAATACTACTTAGCTATTAAAAACAAGGGCATCATGAAATCTGCAGACAAATAGATGCCCCAGCTACTGAGACATCTCACCTTCACCCTTGTACCAGACATACCTTTGTGAAACAGAAGGTTGTCATGACAAACTCTAAAGACCCAAGACCCCTTGACACAAATACCTCTCCTTTGTGTATAAGCTGTTTAGGCTTGGTGATACAGCTGAGAGATGCTCTCCCTCGCTCCCTCCCCTGGTACTGAAACATAGGGTCTAATGTGAGAGTTTAGAGTGTCTCTGCTCTAATCTAATTCAGTAGTGTGGGCAGTGCAGTAGCACAAAGAAATGAACAATGGACAGCAGCAGCAGCAATGGCAGAGGCAGTAGAGCAGTTGAAAGCCCCAGATACTAAGCAGAAGAAGCAGCAGAAGAGATTGTGAAGAACCGAGCCAGGAAAAAAGTCAGTGGGAGGAAAGATAGCAGGAGATGCTGGGGAGGTGAGATTGGAAAAGGATACAGCAGACTCTGGTTGACAGAAGATTTTGAAAAGGATATTTAGAGTTTTGGGTTAAGGGCTTCAGACCCTGGGTCAAGCACTAGAGTTGTGACACTAACCAATATTAAGGGCTAAGGAGTTTCCCACTCTTGAGCCTACAGAAGAGTTGCAACATTGGTTGCTGTTAAAGACCAAGGAATCGGATACCCAGGCCCACCTGCTTTATGCTTTTGTAGAAGCTGCAGAGACACAGCAAAGGGCTGGGTAATCTTGACTTCCTGGACCTATGTAAGAGCTACAGGGTGTCCATACAGTTTCTCAGCAGCACATGACTGGATGATGAGACGATACCCACCTACGCTTGACCCCACCTGCCTACACCCACAGTCAAGGCTGCCAAAAAGAAGCTGCCAGAGACCTGTGCTTGAAGAATTTCTCCCTGATTTATATCTGGACAGAGCAAAGCATCCTGAGCAACTGAATGATGATTAAAAACAGATAAATAAGCATCTTACTTAATAAAACAAATTGAGACAGAAACAAGAAGAAATGGCCAATCTGAACAGTTCAGTATGGAGGAAGGAGACTGAGACTGTAATCAGAAGTCACCGATCAATGCAAAAACCCAGATTATTGCAATGTCAAACAGACCACAAATTAAAGGGAAGCATGGGAGGTATCAGTGCTTAGACTCTTCCAAACAGCTTTAAAATTCAAAAAAAGGAAATTCCATAAAATTCTGAGAGCATCATTATCCTGATGCTAAAAGGAGACAAGGACATAACAAGAAAATAAAATTACAGCCCAACATCCTTTATGATCATAGATGTAATGATCTTCAACAGCTTCTTACCAAGTACAATGCAACAACATATTAAAAGTGTAATCCTTAGGGCTACAAAAGTGGCTCAGTGGGCTGACCACCAGGTTGACCTCAATCTTCTCCAACTTTACCCCCACACTTCTTTAGAATGTTTTATAACATCACCTCCTAGATGAACTTGCATGTGAACATTATTCTCATAGACACTTACTGGTAGAAGCAAGAGTAAACATTATAGGCCATAGGGAGCCGGCCTTTAAGACCTGACCCTCAGCAGACTTCCTTTCTATCTGTGCTAAGAGGAAGAAATTAGAGTCTTGTCTGATGAGTCTATGCTCCTCCCCGATTCTCATGTCTTACCTCTGTGACTACGGGACACGATTACAGATGGGACACCGAACATAATGTCTCCAATCAAGTCCAGGAACAGGTCTGTCATTGTGGCAGGGTCTTCTGTCCCTCCTAAATACTTTTCAATAGCTGCTGGAATCAGCTTTTCAGAGATGTTCTGAAATGAACCAGAAAGTAGCCACCTTACGTATTGCAAAGGGAGCTTTTCCAGACATTCTTTGATTCTGAGTCACTTGAGTGCTATGCCAAATTCTTCTAGTTTGGGCAGTGAATGGAAGAGAGGGCAACTTCTGGAGAAGGATGTGGTGCAGGAGAAGAATAATGCAAATTCTTTAGGTTCCTTTGTTCTTGGTAGATTGTAAGCTTAAATTTGGAAGTTAGGAATTTCCACAATATATCATTATTATCCCACTGGCTTCAGTGGCAAAAATCCATGTGGCTGAAGCCACGTACTGGTTTTAAAACTGTTCTCCAGTTAGGGGATATCTCAAGCTATGTCCTTAAAGAAAGGCACCTTTCTTGATACACACATGCACATCATCCCTAGGACCTCAAGGGAAATGCAGTTTTTGCTCTCTTCTCTTGTTTTCTGGAAAAGACGCCTTTAGTATCCAATAAATTAACCTCAAAATAAAATACTCCTGGGAAATGGAATGAAGAAGATACAAGTCATATAATTCTCAGCTATGTAATTTCTCTTTAACTCTACAGATCCTAGGGCACCCAGGGACCTATAGACAACAGCAGCCTGTGTATCAGAAGAGCATAAAACCCAAAATCTGTAATCCCCATGGTGCCCCCATTGGCTATACCTCTTCATAGTAACCTATGTAAATCTTATGCCTCCATCCAACTTGGATTATTAAATTCCCCAAGAATTTGCCTGCACTCACCAGAGGAGAAGGTTGCAAATCACAAAAGTGTGTTTCTTCTGAGGATGGGAAAGTGAGAAAGAAAGTCAGGCTGAGCCCAACATCTAAGTACATTTCCAACCACTGATTAAGTCTGCATTTTTGGGAAAACATAGACTTCTTCATTTTTCAACCAGCTCCCATGATTCCCTCAACACTTACAAGAATTGGGTAGGCCTGCCACAGGATGGATGCAGCTGTCTTCTGGTCCAGTTTTCTTTCAGAGAGTGGGAAGTCCAAAAACTGTTAAAGAGATGTGTTTATAAACAGTCGTGAGTTGTGGAGACATGACAAGAAGAAATCCAACAGCCAAACAACCAAATCAATACAGAAGGAAACTTCTTCACTGGGTCTTGATTGGTGTGTGATTTCATGTTTGAAAAAATAGCCAATGTGACAAATGAATAGTATGAGTATGTGTGTGTGTGTGCATGTATGCATGTGTGTGTGACATGTAAAATATAATATGTATAATATACAGACAACATATTTTATTTATATTTGTATTAAATATACATTCTTATATAGTATATATTGTATACTACATGTAATATGGTATATATTACATAACATATATATTATATACTGCATATAACAATATAGTAATATATATATATATATATTCAAGTATAGTCTTTGTAAGGCCAAATTCTATATATGTTTATATGTTCTCCAATACATATATATATATGTGTATATATATATATATGTATTATATATATATATGTATTATATATATTATATATATACACACACATATATATACATATATTCATATATACATATATACATATACATATATATATATATATATATATATATATATCACATATATAAGAATGAAGTAACATCTTGGTCAGAAGAATAATGTAGAAATGAGAGTTCAGGACAGAAGACTCAAGCCCTCATCCACAGTTTTAGGTGACTGAAGAAGCCAAAATCAACCATATGGCTGTACACGTTTTATGATCCTTGAAAGTTCTTTTCCAGCACAACTGTAGAATCATCAGTGAGTCCATACCTCATCCAAACTTCTGCACTCAAAGATTTGACCCTACTCTACCACAACTTCTAGCAACTAGTGGTCATACCCTAGCTCAACACCAGCTCAGGACACTCAGTGGAAGTTATTCAGTTTTCCAGCCTGAGTGAAACCTTTTGGAAATGTAAACATCTGGAGGAGATAATGTTTGATTCTCTTGGTGACCACTGTGGAGGACAATGGAGTTGTAAGTTGCAATAAAACTCTCACCAAAGTGATTAGCTTTGTGACAGATTCGCCATTCATATCACAGAGCCTCCTTGAGCTCCCAGCCTGGAAACCTATCTAGGTATTGGAGCCAGGGACCCAACTCAGGTCATGCCTTCTCTTTTGCATATTTCTGTCATACTATTAAAGGTGAACTAAAAGTTCCTAGATAGATTACTCACTGTCCAACTTTATCTACAACATATTTAAAAAAAATCCTTCTTGGCTTTTAGAACTCAATGAATTGTCTCTGGATCTCAGAAACAGGGCACCTAAAAGCACTTGTGAAAATCTGAGAATTGAAAGTTCAAGTCTAAGGTACAAGCTGCTGAGCCCTGCCTGAGCCCTGCACTCCAGCTCCCTCTCCTTTGTAGATGTCCACAGTTGTTCTATCTGTGCAGATATTATCTCTGGCCCTGCCAGTCTATGAATTTCAACAATCTCTCAGAAATGTTAGTGTTTAGGAAGACAAGTTGGCAGGACTAAAATCCCCAGTGGAAAGTTGGGCTTTCTGGACAACTATGGCAGTGCCCACTCATGGCAATGGGGGCATCTCTCATGGTCTCTAGAAAAACTGGAAGCAGAAGGAAGGCTTGGGCACAGCCCCGGGATTGCGATGGTTGGGACTGTCAGTACATCTATAAAGGGGGCTATATGTTCTCACCATTGGAATGATCCAGCCAAACTCATGCTTGTTGATGCCCACCATGTAGGGGACAGTGTTGAAACTCTTCTCAGCCAGAATCTCTTCTGGTGCCTTTGGCAGCAACACTCCATCAATCACAGTAGGGAGGAAGGGATAGCTCTGGGAAGATGAAAGTGTAAAGTCTGCGATTGTTCTGCACAAGAACAAGCAAGATAAGTACACTACCCTTGCTAAGGCTTGGGGAACCTTCTGGAATGGCAGGAAATATTGGGATACAAAGGAGAAGCATGTGAAACCACCCTCCCCTACACAACAATTTCTGCGAATAATTTACAAGACATGCTGAACACACACAAAGCAGGCCATATCAACAATAAGTCAAGATATGAAAAGGGCTGACAGGGTTCTGCCTTTTAATCCTGCATTATTGACCATTAATAGACTCTGGCAAGGAGGAACCAATATCTTACAAAGTTACATACAAACTGCTGAACCCACCAGTATCTAAGTAGTAGCTCCAAACCCATGATCATAAAGAGCTTTTTAAAAACCAACAAAGTATTGTTCTAAAATGTAGCACTAAATAGATGCAAAGCAAGACAGTTGTTAGTTTAAGAGAGCAAGCAAGAAGACAAAGTATTTTCTCTTGGCACTCAAATAATTGAAAAGAATTAGTTTTAAGAAGACATCGAATTTATCACACAAGGTGACCAGTCTATGACTTGATTCTTCATCTGAGAGATTCAGGGGAGGGACAACCCCTCCTCCAGCAGACTGACAATAGAAACTGGGACCGCTGTACAATTACTCCTGCCATAGAAAAACTGTAGTGCAGAGAGGCTGTCATGGAGCAGACAACAGAAGCAGCTTCTCTGAAAGAAGATACATGTTGACCACATAGAGCAGAGCATCATGTGTACTCTTTATTGGGCACTGTGCTCAAACATCCCAAACAATGAGAGGGGTATGACCTTACTGGCAAAGTATCATATGCAGGGCTATTTCTGAGACTATCAAATAGTCCTGGGTTGGAGAAATGCTTAAGGACAGGATACAGAGAGGAAAGCATAAAGTATATCATCTGCTTAATGTCTGGAATATCCCTAGCACTTAGTAATGATTTGTAGGACCCACTCCATGAAAGGACTTCCATCTGAAAATAATGGTCAGGTTATTAAGATGGCTAGTCTCTCTTATGTTCATAAGAGTAAGTCTGGTGACATCATGGAAAAATAGTAAAAGTGATAGACACAAAAGGAAAACCAGGTTGAACTGGATCCAAGAGGAAGTCCTCCTCAGTAGTAACTCTGTCAATCTGAGCAGTGGCCAGTGTTCTCTGGAATTCTTGTTGCTGTTCTCTGGTGTTGTGTGCCTGTTTGGGTAAGAGAAATCTTGGGCCTCCTTCCTTCATCTTTTCACACAGCCACAGTGAGTCCTGCTCAGGTATTCCTTCACATAGTCCTCCAAACAACTCACATCTCCTGCTGAATCTCCATACAAACCCTTCATGGACCAGCTATACTTCCTGTCTCTATTACCTACCCAGCATCAGGCCCACTCATTCCTGATTGTACCCACCCCAAGCACACTGGCCTTCTACAGCACACCCTTGAAGAAGCGCTTCTCCATCAGAAACACTTCAATCCCCAGGGTTCTAAACATCTGACTTCTTTTGTTCCTTTAGAGCTCCACTGAGAAGCTACCAACCATTCAAGCCACCACCTAATCCTGCTGCTCACATCAAACCATATGCAGCTCTCCAGCTCCCACTGTCATTACCATGACTCTATCCATGAAAATATAAACCATAGAGTTTGCTATGTTTCCCTATTGTGATACCACAATAAGAAAACAGTATGTCTGTTTCATTGTCATGCCCAGTTCCTAAATCATGTTCCTAATCATGTTCTGTTACATAGTGAGTGCTTCTTGCAGTTTTTCTGGATGTTGAAAGACTCCCATTTCTTTCTCATGGAATTTTTCAGAAAAGTGCTCAGATCCCTACGGAGGTGGCAGAGGAGATGGGACTAGAGATACTACATAACTAATCTCCTGGCCAGTGGAGGTAGAAGAGCAGGAGGGATGAGATGCAGGGCATTGTTAGAGTTTTCCAGCTGGTGGCAAGAGGGTGGTGAGTTGAAGTTTGGTCTTGCTGTGTATTTTAATGCTAAGTGCAGGCATCCAAAATAAGAGAGTTCACATGTAGACCCAAGTGAAGCTATGTGGCCTTGCCCCCAAGTTATTTCTGATTGGTGAATAAAGTTGCAGACAGTCAATATCTGGACAGAAAAGACATAGACAGGCTAAGATTGCCAGGCTTGAGTTGGAGTAAAACCATGAGGAGGAGGAGGAGGAGGAGGAGGAGGAAAGCTGCCATATATTAGGTGAGTTCAAGAGAACATGGCTCTGAGGGCTGGCCAATTGGAGTTAAGAGAAGCCCAGATAAAACATAGTAAATAATAACTTGGGGTTATCAGTAGGAAAGTAGATTCTAATACCAAAGAGTGTAGGTATCTGTACAGCTCTTGTGCTATTTAAGGCTTGTTGTAAATATGAAGACTGTGTATGTGTTTTATCTGGGAACTAAATGATATAGATGAGGAAGAAACCCAGGATTAGGATTAAATAGTTTCTACAACAGTGGTATCCTCTGCACTAAGATTAACACACACACACACACACACACACACACACACACACACACACACACACACACATACACACACACACACACACACACACACCTCACCATATCAAATGTGTGTCTCCTCAGAGACCTGTGCTTCCTATTGATGGCTTCAGGCCTCCTTAGCCATCAGAGTATCCTGAGCATAGAAAATTCTGGTGCATACTGCTCCTACAAGGTTGTTGTAAAAGCTAGAAATTTCATTTACAAGGGGATAGGTTCCTCTGGGGGATGCCAAGTTGCGGATCTGGAGCAATGGACTGGGAGTCAGGTCATCTTGTCCCTAATCCTCCTAGCTATGTAATCCTTACAAGTGACTTCCTCTCTCTGGATCTCAGCGGTGTACACACAAGGAACAGTACTGTTCTACAAATGAGAATTCTTCCTTAATAGAAAGACTTAACAAGTATTATAAGAACCCATAATTCAGAAAACAAAGGACTTTACCTCTCTGGGGTCTCCAAGAAAATCAACAGTCCCAAATTTCTGTGAAAAAAAAAAAGGCAGAGAAATTGAAGATAGAGGGAAAAAACTTCTTTGTACCAAAGCTTATCCCTTGAGTCTGGCCTCAGAGGTATTAGATTATCTCTCCTGATTCTTCCTTGGTTAAGAGAACCTTATACCTGGTCTGTGATGGTTAGCTTTGATGGTCGGCTTGGTACCACCCAGAACCACCTGGGAAGGGAGTCTCAATGAGGATGGAGTTTACATTGTGATGGTCCTATGGTGGTCTTGTCGGTTGGTGAGTATCCTAATTAATTTAATTGGTGTAGAAAGATCCAGACTACTGAAGGGAATTCCTAGGCAATTCATTCTGTATAAGGGGGTATAATTGAGCACAGTAACCAAGGGCATATATATCCAACCATTTCTCTCTGTTCTCAACTCAATACCAGCTGCTTCAAGCTCCCACCACTCTGACTTCCCCACAATAACTAGGAACTGTGACCTAAAACAAACCATTTCTCTCTGAAGTTGGCCTTTTGTTGAGATAGTTAATCACAGCAACAGAAACATAACATCAGAGGTCGGGGTCCTCTGAGAATGGGCACAGGATCATGCAAGGGTGGTGGCAGTAGAGGGACAGGCTTTGGGATCCATTCAGGGTCATCGGAACTCTGGAAAGAATGCTTCATGCCAAGCCTGTGCTCCTAATCTCACCTCTCCTCACTGGCAACAATACCCTAGTGTCTCCTTTGCAAGGTAGTGGAATTCAGTCAAGGTGGTGGTAGGGGGCCTACAGAGGTCAGCTACAGTTGGGATGGAATAGTAGAAAGCCTCTCCATCATCTTCCCCTTCCTTTGGTCCTGCTTATGAAAGTATGCAACTATACCTTATCTGGAGCATCATTTCTCTCACTGTGAGGAGCACTTAAGGAAGATCCCAGATTCCAATCACATTTTATGCTCCACTTTTCAGTATAATCCACCATGTCCCTTGACTGGTTTAATGCAGCATTAGGTCTTCCCAGGTGCTGTTTGGGCATCTAACCTCCCCTACAGTCTACTTCCATGAAAGTCAGAAATCATGGTAAAACCATATTGGTCCAACTGAGTTTACACTAAACCTACTGCTTAAATTAAGGGAAAATGCCTTCTAAGAAGATAGGGTATGAATTTAGAATGCTGGAAAAAGAGACCAGAAAGTTGAATAGTAGAGTTGGTAAATTCACAAGTATCTTCAAAGCATCTGGGTACAGCTATGGGCTACAGCATCTTGTCAGAACAGTTCAATTGCTTAGAGATTCTGTTATAATGCATACTTTTATTCTGCTCAACAGACATCAAACAAGGTTTTCACCTGAACTCAGAAAACTGACACCACTAAGCTCACTGGAAATCATTGTGACCCATGCTTTTCTTTGTTTTAAGGACTACAGTGATTGTACCACAGCACTCTAGCTCATGGGTCTCATTTGCATGTGGGACACAATCACTATAGTGCCTCCACTGTAAATTGTGGTGCCATCATCCAAGAGTGTGTTGTGTGTATGTGCACACTCATGTATATGAGTGCATGTGAGTGCATGCTGGGACCAATGGATCATCATGGACGTACTTCTACAAGACCTTAAATATTGTAGAATGTTCTTGGTTATTGGATTCTCTTGGTTTCCTCAAAGTGACTTACTATTCCTGTGCAAGCTGAGTCCTCCTCTGCCATGTGGGGAGTAGCTGAAATAGTTGCCTATTTTCTGGATATTAGAAAATAACCCTCTCTGCTGGGTGTGGTGGCGCATGCCTTTAATCCCAGCACTCGGGAGGCAGAGGCAGGCAGATTTCTGAGTTCGAGGCCAGCCTGGTCTACAAAGTGAGTTCCAGGACAGCCCCAGGACAGAGAAACCCTGTCTTGAAACCTGCCCCCCCCCAAAAAAAAAAGAAAGAAAAGAAAAGAACCCTCTCTTAATTCTTCTAACACCTTGATCTCCTTACATAAGCCTAACAAAGGAAAATCTATGTCCACAATGGCTCAGTCCATGGACAAGTAAAAGCATTATAGTGCCAGAGAGCTTCCACGGGGTTTAAGGGGAACCTACAGACCACTGTTTTGAAGGTCTAGCTAAAAGCATGTAG
Source organism: Mus musculus (assembly GCF_000001635.26). Lineage (NCBI taxonomy): Eukaryota > Metazoa > Chordata > Mammalia > Rodentia > Muridae > Mus > Mus musculus. The sequence goes on from NC_000074.6 coordinate 93,325,057, forward strand.
ATACAGGTTGGCTGGATGTTTAATGGGGATTAGATAAATTAAAAATAGAAGAATTAAACACTTTAGATGTATCTCTACTGGATTAGTAAACAATACTTAATAGAATTGGCTATGAGGATGCATGGATTGATAATACATGGATGGGGAATGGATGTTGTACTGCTTAGTTTCCTCATCTTGACACAGACGAGAGTCATCTATGACAGGGGAATCTCAATTGTGAAATCACCTCCATTAGACTGCCCTGTGGCCATGCTTGTGGATTCTCTTGATTAATGATTGATGTGGGAGAGCCCTGCTCACTGTGGGTGATGCCTTCCCCGGGCAGGTGCTCCTAGGTTGCATGTGACATTTTTCTTAGAAGCCTTATAGTGTATATCCTTGCCCCCTTTGCTATTTTGTTTTGTTGATTATGTGTAGAAATGTGGATTATTTTATAACTTTAAATACACCTGCAAACAAGAATGCCATGACATTAAGCTTTGATAAATCTGGGGAATTATCATGTGAGTTCTTGTGAAATGTTCTTACTAAGCAGTTTCACATTGTAGGTCTTTCATGTTAAGGAATCAGTAACAATCTCAATTGAGATCACAAGACTGACACCGTCCTGAAAGATAACAACTATTTCAGAAGACAGCCGAATAAAACAAAACCTGGGCCGAGTACACAGGGTAGGGACCACGAGGTTAGACATACCTACCATTTTCAGTGAGACCTCCAAGAGCTCATCTTCAGTCTTCTGGCGCAGGCAGTGAACCATGGCAGCGGAGGTGGTGGTTTTACAGCCAGCAAGAGCAGCAATTTTCTGTAAAAGATCAGGAGTCAAGAGTGTATCTGCTCCCTCCCTCCATGCATACAGTGGATCCTAGCCCATGTCTTATTTCTAAAAACAACAGAGTGTTAATGAAAGCAATCTAAAGGATCAAGTGTGGGGACTAGGTACCAGAGTGTAAGCTCTATTACTGCTCTACCAGGGGTGTGAGATGGCTACCCAATATCTACACCTCTGTTACCGTTCTTGATAAATGGGCATAATGCCAATTCCCAGGATCAAAAAGGGGGTGAGGGATATTCTCAATGTAAAATGTCTCTTAAGAGGCTGTTGGAGATTTAAGGTTTAAAACCCAGAATTTCGCTGTCTGGTTTTAAGCCTCACCTCTGGCGCTTGCTGTGATAATCAATCTCTCTGTATTCCACTTTCCATTACCCATAGGTGAGGGTGATGCTTAGATATGGCATGCACAGGAGGTGATCATGTTTCTCATGTGCTTACATGTGTGCAGCAGGGCTGGATGACTGCATAGCATAGTCAACATGAAATCTTTTTTTTTAAAGATTTATTTATTTATTATATGTGTGTACACTGTAGCTGTCTTCAGACACTCCAGAAGAGGACATCAGATTTTTGTTACAGATGGTGGTGAGCCACCAGGTGGTTGCCGGGATTTGAACTCAGGACCTTTGGAAGAGCAGTCGGTGCTCTTAACCGCTGAGCCATCTCACCAGCCCCCTCAACATGAAATCTTTAATAAGTGTAGGATGTGGTTTAGATGTGGGTCATAAATCATCAGACTCTCCTACTTGATCATTCTTATTTTAGGAAGCCCTTGAGCACCTCAGTTGAGTCTTGTAGCAAGACAGACTGCTAAAGATTCAAGGCATGCGTTTAAAAGGTTCAATAGTTGTTTGAGAGTGATACTTACCTTAGCCAAGGGTCTGGCAGCTCTCCCAAAAAGGCAAGGATTGAAAATGACACTACTCTGAGCGATGGCCCTGTGGAAGAGGTTCTTGGCCAGTGGGCTTAACACCTGGCAGGGGAAAGACGAAGACTTTGTATCCAAAGGTATGCTCTGAGACTCATTTGCTCCTTAAGGTTCTGGCTACCTGCTCTGCTGCTATATCATCCAATTGGGGGCCCTGGAACTCTGGGGACATAAAAGCATCCTGACCCAGGATCTTCCTGGAGCCACCTCTTCCAAAAGACCCTCAGCACAATAGAGACAGCCCCAAACAAAAACCAAACAAAATTAAATGGTAAAAGAAGGCTTTCTCAATAATTAAGCCCCCAGCAAGACAATACAGCAATTTTTTGTCACAAATTCTGCTTCAGAACTATATTGATCAGAATTTATCCCAAGAAAAGTGATCATGGAGGCCCATAAAAAATAAGTGTCCTCCTGATATTCATAATTTTACAATCATAAATAGTCCAAGGTTTCAGTATGATTGAGCAAATAATGTTTTATTCTCCATAGGGAGTACTATATATGTGCATTATATATGACCAATATAATGTAATATAAATATTTACATTTATATTATAATAAAATAATATAATACAATATAAATAATGTACTAAATACTAAATATATAATATATAATGTGGTATAATATAATTAATATAATGCATAATACTAATATATTATATATATATAAATGCATAGTAATACTACAGAAGACTTCTTCCTATTTAACAAAACATTTGCTGTGTTGCTAAATGTCCCAGAATGGGCAAGAATTAGCTCTTTAGCTAAGGTTAGCCTTCATCTGTGACCTTTAAACCTCAGCTTTTTGAGTGTGGGATTATAAACATAAGACATCACCCAGCTTTTTGTGTTTTATTTATCTTTTCCATTTATCTCTACTTTTAAAAGTGTGAACATTTCCTTTGACGATAAGAACATGAACTTAGTGTGTCTGACAATGCAGTAATAGGGCTGATCCTTTGTTCACCTCTAGAGGAGTTGGAGGGGTTCTAGAAGTCACCAATGCTTTCCATAGCTCCCTCCAAAGCCCTATAGTCCTATGCCATATCCCACCATATCAGACAGTCCCAAAGACTGCCACTTTCCTTCCGAGGCATGGAAAAATCATTCAAGGACACCTCTGCCTGTTCTGGGTGCTTGGGTCCCTTCACAGTGTCAATAACCCCCGGGCACCAAACAATTACACTCATGGTCTCTCCCTTACCTACTTGGAGTTTACTCCCAACACATTGTAAGAGAAATCAACCCTAATGTTAGCCTGATTAACAAAGAGAAAGAGAATTCAAATAAGTCAGTAGTGGAGAAATGGCATAGTACAGTATACTACTAGTGTTTATTGTGGCCCATGACATAAACCTGAGCTCAAAGCTTCCTAGGAGAGAAAGAAAGTTTAATCTTTAGGCATCCACCATCTGATGCTGAGCAATAAGTAGAGTCAACCTGAACCCAGGTCATGAGAGCAAAGGTTCCAGAGCTGGACTGGTTGGTCTCTAAGAGGTTCTGTTGGCAGCTACATCCAGACTAAAGGGGTTCTAGTATTAGGAAAACTTACAAGAACAGAGACACTTTCACCTCCTGCTGACTCGCCGAAGATAGTCACAGATCCTGGGTTGCCCCCAAAGTTGGCAATGTTGTCTTGGACCCAATGTAGTGCAGCCACCTGGTCCAAGTGACCCCAGTTCCCCCGGCTGTGTTCATCCTCTGTGCTGTAAGACAACAGTGGATAGAAGTAAAGATGCTGTGACTGTGTCATAAGAGATAGAAGGAGATTGGGATCTCTGCAAGTTCTCTGAAATAAGGGAGGCTCCACATCACTGATGAGAGTGTTCACCTGCAGCTCTTCCCACATGAAATCTTTGGTTACACTTAGCCCTTGCTGTATACCACAGGCCAATAGATGGAAACAAAATATGTGGGGTACCGGTAGCGGGGAAATAAAGGGGGTGGGAGAGATGACCTGAGTCCTGCCAGAGCTCCGGGGCTCTGGGTGGGTGGGCACGGGAGACTACCAACTGTTTTCCATGCCACCCGGGTGGGCATCTGGCTCTGGGAATCCGTGGAACTCCAGTCCACAGGGGTAGAGAGGGAGCAGTTTAGGGTCCCTGGGCCTCACAGTCAAGGGACAACGAGTTCTTGCTCTTGGGCATCGCAAGATGTTGCTAGACACCATGGAAGAGCTGAGAACAGGTGGGAACCCAGGGGGTGACTAGGACTGCCCCAGGACCAAAGGGAAAAGGGGGCAGAGGGAGAAGGCACTGGGTGGTTCCCACACGGGCCAGAGTCTGGCTAGCAGCTGTGGTCTCTGAGAGGGAGACCTGCTCTATTGCTCTAACAAGGCAGGTCTTGATGAACAGAGTGGGTCCATGGTTTGAAGACATTTATTGTAGAAAGGGAGGAAGGGAGGGAGGGAGGAAGGGAGGGAGGGAGGGAGGGAGGGAGGGAGGGAGAGAAAGGGGGGAGGGAGGGAGGGAAGGAGGGAGGGAGGGAGGGAGAGAAAAGGGGGAGGGAGGGAGGGAAGGAGGGAGGGAGGGAGGGAGGGAGGGAGGGAGGGAGGGAGGGAGGGAGGGAGGGAGGGAGGGAGGGAGGGAGGGAGAATTAGAAGCCAGCCATGGCCACATGGAAAGAGGGAAGAAGGGAAGAGGAAAAGGAGAGCAAGAGGTAAGGGACAATGAGAGAGCAAGAGCTTAAGAGAGAGAGAAGTGACCCAAGTAGCCCCTTTTATAGTGAGCTAGGCTACCTTGCTGTTGCCAGGTAACTGTGGGGAGGAGCTTACCTGGCTGTAGCCAGAATACCAGGAGCTTGGGACATTGTCTATGTGACTGATAGTCACAGGATTTTGGAGTTGAGGAGTTGATGTGTTGTCAGGCACTTGTGTCTGGGAGCATAGCTTATGGTTAGGTCCCTTGTAGATTTTTCTACTGGGTCTCCTGAGTAAGCCTCACTTGACCAGAACACAGACTGCCTTTCATGGTCCATCATAATAACAGTGGCAAATCAGAATTGGGTAGAAGGAGACAGCAGTGAGTCTATGTGGAGGGACTTTAGATTGCATAACAAGGGAAGACATCATAGAGACAGTATTATTTACTGGAAACACGAATGAATCATGTCTATGTGTTGTGCTAGTTAGCTCTTGTTGCCAACTTAACACAGTCTAGACTCACCTGGGAAGAGGGAAACTCAACTGATGGGTGGCCCAGATCAGATTGGCCTGTGGCTATGTCTGTGGGATTGTCATGACTGATGGGTGGGGTAGAAGAGACAACATCCCTACTTAGGTGAGTCTGGGCTACATAAGAAAGATAGCTGAGTACGAAGCATGTAGAAAGCCAATCAATAGTCAGCTTTTCTCCTGGTTTCTGTTTCAGCCTCTGCTACATTTCCTACTTTGACTTCCCTTGATGATATGTTGGGACCTGGAA